>NC_056747.1:457057810-457117810 GCF_019279795.1 Protopterus annectens | reverse complement strand
TTTCAGGTCATCTGCATATAGACTGTAGAACACCTGAAATGAAAAGTTAGGTCTGCAATCTAAACAAGTAAGGGCCTAGGACAGAGCTCTGTGGGACACCCTGACTGTAACCAAGGATTTCACCTGTCCATTTGCTATGATACTTGTCATGTCCTATTTGTAAGCCATGCAGCTATCCATCTTATCAAGAGTACATCAATACCTAGTTGTACTAATTTATTGATCAGGTTTTATGTATGACCCTGTCAAATGCTGAAGTTAAATCTCTATAAATTACCTCACAGCACAATTTTTCATTCATAACTGTTATTATATTGTTATAGAACATCATGTTACAGGTAGTAAAAGATCTGTTTTCAACATATGCATGCTGTATATGGTTTCAAGTCCCAACCTATTCCGTTCTGACAATAACTTATCCAGTATTACCTTCTCATTATTTTTCCACAACACGAAAATAGACTTAAGGGGCTGTATGACTCTGGTTTGTCCTACTCCCCTTTCCCTTAAATACAGGTTTAATAAGCACATTTCTCCAATCTTGAGGAATCTCCCTATATTTATATGACCTTGTGAATAATAAATATAATGGTATCATAAGTTCTTGCTGAAGTGTTCTCAGGTCATTGTTACTAATTCCATCTCCTCCTTGTGCTTTGTTTGGATCTAGTTTGCGCAGTTTTTTTCAATATAATCTAATTTGATTCCAGTATCTGGGGTTACCTGGATATCACAAGCAAAACCTATCACCCCTTTTGTGGAGCCAGAGTGATTTGCATAAGATTTTGTAAATATATCTATAAACTTTTGTGTCTGAGAATAAATGTTGAAATCTGCACACAGTTTATCAATTTGTTTGTCTTTACTCCTTCCACATCTTACGTATCTATAAAAAGGTTTCCTATTGTGCTCAATATCTTTATAGACATTTTCTTCAAAATTTTCTTGATCTTGTCTCACAATATGCTTAATCTGTTTGTCCAGCTTATTTCAGTTTTCAGAGTTGTAGTTCGACCTCTCTTCCATTTCTTATATTTTTTGTCTCTCACCTTAATCACATGTCTTGTTCTTATGGAAATATATCCCTGATGTTGTATGCCTAGATCCTGATGTTAAACATTTTTTTCTATTTTTTGCACTCTATTTCTCTTTCAAAACTTTCCACAGTCCATCTGCAGTTTTTCCACTGAACATCTCACTCCAGTTAGTTTTACATAGTAACTGTTTTGCTTCCATATAATCTGTAATTAACCTTCTGTGCATTGGTTTAGACTTCAGTTTGGCAAAATTATCTAGCAACAAATTAACCTTTATAACCCTGTGATCACTGCACATCAACAATGGTAAAACTTGACGTGAAGTAACAGTAATTTCTTTAGGAACACAAACAATGTGGAGTATGTTCTGTCCCCTGGTATTTTTTTTTTACAATCTGAAGCAATTGTTCCTGAATTTAGGTGTGTGTGTGTGTGTGTGTGTGTGTGTGTGTGTGTGTGTGTGTGTGTGTGTGTGTGTGTGTGTGCGTGTGTGTGCGTGTGTGTGTGTGTGTGTTTGTTTGTGTGTGTGTGTGTGTTTTAGCGTCTTGTGTAGCGGTAGTGTTACAGAATGGGCATTTCTAATGTAAAGTGTATGATTGGGGTTAGGGTAAGGGTTATGATTAGCAGGCACGGTGCACAGGGTGCAGACAGATAAATCAAACTGCAGTCCTGTATTCCATTTCTGTACTCCTGTCTTATTTCTCCAGCACTGAAAGCACTGCTGTACTGCATATTACGAATACTGCACCCTGTGCATCACTTCCTTTCCTTTCCTCTCTTCTCCTGTCTCCTTTCCTTTTTGTGCCCCTTACCCTAGTGCTCATGGTGCTGCTGAACTGTTAGTCTCCTAGGATGCCATGCTGTGTGCTCTTTCAATGAAGTGCTCTACTTTCCCAGTGCCCACAATACTGATGATATGCACAGTGCTGGATGCACAGATTGCTGCCCTTTATATCATGTTTTGACATTACTACAGGGCTTTGATGTTCCACAACTCTGTTTCTAATAGCGCTCATTAAATGGATAAAAATGTAGTGTACTGAAATTAAGAGTGCAATTCACATTGCAACTCCCAGACTGCAGACTAACAGATTCCATTCATGAATCTTGTGTTTTTCATTCCATATGTTCAGATACCCTCCACCCTGCATCTGGTTATGTAGGAGAGACAGCTTCTATGGGCTGAGAAATTTTTGGATTTGATGGCAGTCTAGATGAGCTTAAATATTCTCTTATCCTATTAAGTCTTAGACTTTGATTTATATTATCTTTCACTTGTTTTAGTGTCACTGGAATATTCTATTAATCTTTTAGCTAGGTATGATCCACTAGGAACAGTTTCTTTTCAGTGACAGCTTACAAACACTAGTCTCATTCACTGCTCCTCCTTTGAACCATATGATATACAGGTAGATAACTAGGGAAATCAGGCTCATGACTATAGGATGAAGCTTATTTTAATCTTCTGTGCTGTTCTGTTCTAATCAAATAAATGTAGTGTTTTACTACAAGGACAAAAGACTGTTATTTAGTGCCCACCTCAAGACCATTCAGAACAGTGCAAGTGGGAATTCAAGTTCAGAGACTGTTGAAAAGAACAGCAGTGTCGTATTAATACCATTGATCCAATGTTGTCTCCTTCATTCACCCTCATGGTAGGGTCACGGATCCGACCCTTGGATCCGGCTTGGCCACTTTCCACAGACTTGGATCTGCCTCTCAACTCCTCCCTCATACCCTTAATACCCTGCATCCACCCAAATGCCTCAGATCTCATTTGCCTCTCAGAGAGCTCAGATGTGGATTCCTTTCCTGTCAAGTTCCGTTAGTTTATTGGGTTGTGTAGGTGCCTTTGGCACTTACCTTCCTCCCTCTGATCTAGTGTGTGTGTTTGTGCGTATGTGCTGTTTCTATCTTATCGTTCTTAAAAAAAAAAAAATGGTTTTGCATAATTCTGTTTTCTGTTTTCTTCAGCTAATTTTATTGTTAGAGCTATAGTGCTTTTTAGTTAAAGTTAAATTTAGAATTAGAGTTAAAGTCAGAGTTAACCTCTTTTTTTCCTTTTCTTTTTCCTGAGACTTTGGTTTGTCCATTATTTTTTGTGGGTTCTCTCTATGGCTGAAAACAAACCAGTTCCCAGCTTTAAGCACTGCACTTCTTGTGGGCATAAGATCCCCAGTCAGGATGCCCACAAGGAGTGCATGTACTGCCTGGGAGCCGATCATCTTAATGCTGACTGTTCTGTCTGTTTGGCTTTCAGCCCTCAGGCTTTAGTCAACAGATGGAACAGACTTATTTTAAGGGGCCTTATTCCTTCTTCAGCTGAGGCTTAGACCCCTTCCCTGGCTTCCACCTCCCCATCTTCTGTTAAGGAGGTCAAAAAGAGGTCCCTGCCTGCTTTCACTTTCTCTCCAACTCCATTGTTGGCTCCAATCTTGGACCATACTGCTGCAGATCCAAGGGCCTCAACAACATCACTGCCTCTGTTCTCTTTGTCCAAGCATTCCCAGCCCCCCTTGTCAGCTTCTTCCAGGTCCTCAGGAAGCTTGTCCGAGGCAGATATGGGCAGGATAGTGATGAGGTTACTTAAGGCCCAGATCCAGATGGGAGTAGTTCCAGCTCCATCCCCTGTCTGACCAATGAGCTACCCAGGTCACTCTAGGGTCTAGAGATTCAGGATTACTGTATGCGTTGGACTCGGAGTGGAGGAAGCTTCCTTCCTCGACGCCGAGTATGCCCTTGACTAGTACTATTCCAACTTTTTTGGAGCAGAGCAGGTCTCAGAGCCGTGACTTTGGTGTCGGGTCCTGGTGACTGGGATAAGCTCTGTCTTTCTGGGAGCTGTCACTTCCCCTGGATGCTTCAGCACTCGATAGCTCGGGTCCGATCTCATCTGGAGGTCATGGACCTGGTGTAAGTCCTGTCCGTCTCTGTTCAGTAGCTTCGGCTCTGGAAGATCCGGATAGGGCTTTGCCTGGTCCTTCGGCTTTTCAGGTTGTGGAGAGGGTCTTCTCCCGGGTTGGAAATCCAACCTTCTACGTTCCTCAATCTGTCCCTATACCTCCATCTGATTCAGGCCTTCCTGTCTCTCATCCTGCCATGAGTCTTCTTGACCCAAGTGGGCTGCAAGAGTTCCCTGCTCAGGAAGTATCCCCCTCTTCTGATATCTCCCCAGAATACCCCACTGAGGAGGTCCCTCAGAAGAGAATGTATAAAAGGAGGCACGTGGACTCCCCCCCCCCCCCCGGAGTCCTTGACCAAGGATACTGATTTCGGTGAGGGGGAACAATCCCCCTGATCCCCACCTGAGGATGTCTGCTTCAGAGATTTTTTTGAAATTCTCAAGCAGAAAGGTGGGTGGTCTGCCCAACCTCCTTCCTGTGAGGAGTCAGTTCTCTTGGAGGCATTTGGGACGGGCCCGTTTACGTCCTGGTTGACCCCACACCCCCTGGTGGATGCCCTAGTAGATTTGATATCTCACCGCCTCCATTGAGCGTATACCCAAATGGCCCAGTAGGTTCTTAATGCCCCGTATGGACAGGAAACTTTGGAGTAAGGGTCCAGTGGTTGATGCTATCATGGTGGCTGTGGCCACCAAGAAAGAGCTGGCAGAGGAAGCTGGCAATATCTGTCTGCCAAACAAGGAGTCCAGAGCACCAGATAGAATTGGGAAGCACATTTATGCCTCAGCAACCTGTGCTCTGAGGTTGTTAAACTGTCTATCTCATTTTACTGGGCTCCAAAAGGATCTAGATCAGCTTCTCTCTCAGAGTCCATTCCCGCAGAGAAGTTTATGAAAGTTTCTCCCAAGCTAGCCACTCTTTCCTGCATTGCCAATTCTTCTATGAGGTTAATCTCCCATGCCACTGGAGGGCACCTTGCGAGCAGCCGGTTTAGGACTTTCCCTAAGGAGGCATGCCTGGATAAGGCTATGTGATTTTGCGGAGCCCTTTAAGTCATCGTTTGTCAGTGCCCTTATGATGGCTCCTCCCTTTTTGGACCTTTGGTTAGAGACACCCTCACCCGCAGTAAAAAGGATGGAAAGACCCTTTCTGCTGTTGGAATCAAGTTTTCTACCCCAGAGGTCCTTTTCCACAAACCAGTATGGGGACAGGAAAATGTGGTTCCGCAAGTTCAAAGTGCCTTTCCAGGACCTCTGCAGAGAACCCTCCTCTAGAGGCAGAGGAGGAGGGTTTAACTGTAGACACTGCACTAGAGGCTGAGGGGGTCCGAAGAACCAGGGCTTTAGGGACCCCCCCCTTCCAATAAGCCCTGCCAGCACTCCTGAGGCACTACCTGGCTGTCCGTCTCTAGAACAGTCAGGGGACAATTAGCTTTGTACTCGGAAACCTGGACAGAATTGACTCAAAACTGTTGGATGCTAAGCGTGATATCCAGAGATTATTTTATTCCCTTTTCCCTTCCTCCTCCAAATTCAAGAATCCTCCCAGACGTGCCACCCAGTCAGTGGGACCAGGCAGCACAGGAAATGCAACAACTGCTACAAAAAAAGAGTCATCCAGAAGGTCGCAACTGAACAGAGAGGATTCGAAACCTACTCCCATTTCTTTTTAGTGATGAAAAAGACAGGGGACCTAAGTCCCATTCTGGATCTCAGCAAGTTAAACTAATATGTAAAGAAAGTGAGGTTCCAAATGATTATGGTTCATTCCATTCTGCTATTGTTGCACAAGGATGACTGTTTGTGCTCGATAGATCTGAAGGACGTATACTATCACATCAAAATAGACAGACACTCCGGGAGATTTCTGCACTTCCGGCTTGGAGCCAATTATTACCAGTTCAGAACCGTGTCATTTGGGCTCACTACAGCCTCCCAGGTGTTCATCAAATGCATGGCGTTGGTAGCCGCTCACCTGTGGCTCAAGGGATTCCAGGTGTTTCCATATTTAGATAATTGGCTGCTAAGCGCTCCCACAAAGCATTGACTGATTCAAGCCAGGGACGACTTACTCCAGTTATCTCAATCCCTAGGCATCACCATAAACATGTTAGCAGGCAAGTTCAGAACCTTGAGTTCATGGGTACCCAGCTCAATACCAGACATCAGATAGCTTCTCTTCCTCTACACCATATAACCATTCTGAAAAAGCAAGTCCAGCAGTTATTAGCAACTCAAGCCCCCTCTGCTCATCTGATCTTGCAGGTTCTGGGGTCCATGTCTACAGCCATCCTATTAGTTCCCCTAGCCACGTTCTTCATGTGAGTTCTACAGTGGACACAAGGAATCAACGGTCTGTTCTGTGTCAGCCCTTGTCCCTTCGCATCAAATTGACTAGCATCTGCAAACGTCATGTCAGTTGGTGGATTCATTCTGACAATCTTATCCTCAGCAGGCCCTTTGGCAGCGATCCTCCAATAGCCACAGTGACCAGGGATGCTTCCCAGTTTGGGTGGGGCTCGCATTACAATGAGAAGATGGTACAAGGCAAGTGGTCGACTCCAGAGACCAGTTTGCATATTAGCGTCCTAGAGACAAGAGCTGTCCTTCTAATGTTGCAAGCCTTTCAGTACGTTCTCCTTCTTGGGACTATTGCAGTACACACTGACAACATGTCCGTTGTCTGGTACATCGACAAGCAAGGAGAAACCCGTTCTTACACCCTATGTAGGGAAGACATGAGGGTGTGGGAGAGGGTGATCTCTTCAGACTGCTTTTTAATTGCAATGCATATCCCGGGGAAAACCAATGATCTGGCAAACAGATGCAGTAGGTCACTTCTGATTCCACATGAGTAGTCCCTCAGCCAATCAGTAGAGAGCATGATCTTCAGCAGTTGGGGTCAGCTTTCCTGCGATCTCTTTGCCTCTGCTCTCGACAACAGTTTCAGCAAGTTTTTCACTCTGATCCCTCCTCCGGGGAGTCCTTGAGGGATGCTGTAGTCCACGATTGGCACCCAGATCTCCTGTATGCTTACCCCCCCTCTCCCTCTCATCCCCAAATTTCTTCAGAAGGCAAGCAGATTGAAGAGTTTAGTCATCCTCATTGCACCCTTCTGTCCTCACCAAGTGTGTTTCCCCTTCCTATGGTCTCACCTACAGTATCCTCCCTGGATAATGGAATGCACTCAGGACCTCCTGTCCCACCCATTACGGATTCATTACCCAAATCTTCAGACCTTGAAAATGACCGCTTAGTTTCTCCCGTTCCGACCTTGATTAGACAGTCCAGGCTTTGTTCCCCAGTCCAAAAGATTCTTCTAGCATCACAAAAGGCTTCCACTAAGAAGGTTTACAACAGCAAGTGGAAGAGATTTGTTGTTTGGGCTACCAACAGTAACACTGATCCATTCTCAGCACCTGTATTGGATGTGTTACTGTTTCTCTCTACCCTTTTCAACGAGGGTGCTAGCTCTTCCACTATTAAGCTACAGGTAGCCACCATTTCTAATTTTCACATGGCTAGTCAAACACGTTCCTTGTTCACATTCAGATTGTGTAAATTCTTCATGAATGGTGTTTTTTTATTGAGGCCCCCTATTAGGGATCCTTCTCCTCCTTGGGACCTTACGCTGGTGCTGCAGGCATTCGCACGGGGCCCTTTTGAACCAGTGGCTACTTATGACATGAAGTTTGTATCCTGGAAAACAGTTCTCTTGGTAGCCGTCACCTCCACCAAGAGGATTTCTGAGCTTCAAGCTCTATCTTCTCAACCTCCTTGCATTTTATTCCATAAGGACAGAGTGTCCTTATGCACTAACCCATCCTCTATGCCTAAAGTGGCTACAAAAAGTAATATCAATAAGTCCATTCAACTTCCAGTGTTCTTTCCCAACTTTTCAAACAAAGGAGAATATGTTCTTCATCTTTTAGATGTTCATAGATAGATTTGTTTCTGTTTACACAGGACCGAACAATACAGAATGTCTGATCAGCTTTTTATATCCATTTCTTCAAATAGACTTGGTCAAGCAGTATTGAAAGTCACCGTAGCAACATGGTTCTCATATTGCATCTCCTTTATTTATTCTTCCAGAGGGTTGCAGTTACCTAAACCCACTAAGGCACATTCTAACAGGTCCATCGTTACATCCTCAGATTTCTATGCCAGAACCTATATTGATGACATTTATGCAGCAGCTACATGGTCTAATAACCACACCTTTGTGTCACATTACAAATTGGATGTTATTTCCAGGAGCAGGGCTTCCTTTGGCTTGATGGCACGCAGGCATGTTTTTCTATGAGGACCACCCAAAATTCTCGTATCTGAGGACCCTAACCCTATCGTGAGGGTGAATGAAGGAGACAACATCAAATTAAAAATGTATGTCTTACCTCATTCATTCTCACTTTCCCACCTAATCATCCCCGTACCTCTCTTCTTGAAGAACCTGGATGAGCTCAGGACTGTTAAGTCCTGTACATGAGCCTCTTCTGCCGGCCTTTTGTGTCCGAGTGTGGCTTGACTGGACTTGGCAAACTCGATTTTAGGCAGTTGGGTGGATGCAGGGTATTATGGGTATGAGGGAGGAGCTTGAGAGTTGGATCCAAGTCTGTGGAAAGTGGCAGAGCCAGATCCGAGGGTCAGATCCTAGACCCTATCGTGAGGATGAATGAAAGAAGACAACACAGATGTCAAGTTATGGTAAGACATAACTTCTTATTTGATACAATGCTACTGTTTTCAGCCAAAGCTAAAATGGCCTCTATTGACATAACAGCATCATTTTCCACAACATGTATGTTTAAATGAAGTCTTGCACCTTAGTACAGATTGTTGCAGTTACTGTTCGGTTTATGACAGCGTCACTTATTTTTTCAATAAAATATACCAGCTGCTCCTTGGTCAAAAGGTCATGAGATTCTGAGCTTTGATTAGCCAGTTTTTTTAAAGTGAGTTCAAGTCAATATTGTTTAAATGGTGGCAAACCATTATCCTCACAACTCTTAAAAAATAACTTGGAAAGTTTCTCGGTATCCTATAAATACATCTGTGGGATTACACCCATGTCCCTGCTGAACAGGGGCATCGGGTGCTGATTTGTCTATGCATGGGATGAACTCTTGGCTAGGCTTATAAGGACCTCAGGGCCAATAGCCTAGTAACTTCCTATGATCATATGGTACTTAATTTGGCATTGGATCTATTTTATAAATTCAAACACAAACAAGGCAAGGATAGTGGTATTAGTGCTATGGGTATAGTAGATACAAATGCCAGTGGACATCACCCATTTCATATGTCTGTGACTTTTTTTTTAAATTTCAAAATAAAACAAAAGTTTTCTAGCCAAAGAATTTGAAGTTCTGGTTACGAATATGTTTATTAGCTTTTAAATTATGTTATTATACTGTTTTGTACCAGTTACAGCAAGGGGTACAAAACAGAACCTTTCAGAATTACAAAATGATGAATTGTAAACGCTTGTGATGGCCACAAGTTTAAGGACATTATTCTTTGATGGATGAGAAATAAATCATGATGTCAGTGTGCAATGGTGCAGTAGTTAACTTTCTTTTCTCAGTTCTCCTTTTTGTTCTTGGTTGGTTTGAGTTTTGAATAGTGTCTTTCTAAATATCCTGGAGAGTCTAGCTCCTTCTAGAGAAAAAAGAATCAAAAGTAGCCATGCCCCCTGATTAATAAGACCTACCAAAGAAATTATGACCTATAGAAATAAAGTCTGGAAAACCTGGCTTAAATTAAAAAAAAAACATTAGACTTCATTCACTATAAACAGCTCCGAAATCAAGTTAAAAACTCATCTCTAAAGACAAACAGCAGTACTTCTATAACCAGCAAACAAATAGGAAAAATAACCCCAAAATGTTCTTGTCTTCCATAAATAACCTCTTAAACCCTGGGACCAAACCCAATCCCTGCCCACACCCTGACATGTCTCTTAAACAAATAGCCAACATCTTTAATGCCTACTTTATTGACACTATTACCAAAATTACTGCCACCTTCTCCTTACCTCTCCCACACAATTCTGTTCCATCTATTGCATCTTTTCATTTCCCCCCTACAACATTCCTCTTCTCAGAACTTTCATAATACCTCACAAATCTTGGAACATGCTACTCTTAACACTAATACCCTACCACTTAACTGCTCACAACTATCCTCCCAGCCTGAGTTCAACCTCTCTCCCATCCCCACCTCTTTCATCAAAAAATGATCTTTGAAACTAGGACCATGTTCATACTCAGCCAACAAAATCCCCACAAAGTTTCTTAAAATCGCTGCTGATCCTGTGGTCTACCCCATTAGCATTCTGATTAATAGATCAATCCTAGAATCCTATGTCCCTTGTCTGTGGAAAAAAAGCAATCATTCTTCCTCTACATAAAGATGGCCTTTCAACTGATATCTCTAACTTTCAGCCCATCACTATACTCTCCCACATCTCTAAAATCCTTGAAAAATGTGTGCAAAAACAACTTTTAGACTATCTCCTAAAAAGCAAAATCCTCTCCTTAACTCAGCACGGTTTCTTCCCAGTTCACAGCACATCCACTGCACTAATTTCCTTCCTAGACACAGTTAACAAAGATAGGGATTCAGGACACGTTGTGTCTGGCCTCTATGTAGATCTGTCAAAAGCATTTGACAACATCTCTCACTCTATACTCCTATCACAGGTCTCAAATATAGGCATATCTCCCCAGTCACTTAATTGGTTCAAAAGCTATCTCTCCAATAGAGAACATCCTGTTAAATGGCGCAGTTCCATTTCCATCTACCTTCATAACCCCACAGGCATCCCCCAAGGTTCAGTCTTAGGCCCTCTTCTATTTAATATTTTTGTTAATACTCTCTACTTGTCTATCCCACAGGGCTCCCTAGTCGAATACACAGATGATTCTACAATAGTCTGCTTGGCAGCTAATTCTAAAATACTACAGCAAAATACCCAAGCAGCTTTTTCCTCTGTGGAAACATGGCTTCACAATAATCACCTTTCCCTTAATCCAAAAAAAAAAAACAAAATTTATGATTTTCACACCCAAGAGACAGTCCCATACAAACAAAGCTGACCTTGACATATACTCTCTCAACTCAACAAAAATTAAACTAGTAGGCCACACTAAACTGTTAGGTGTAATAATCAATGAAAACCTCAAATGTGATTTGCATATTCAAAACAATATAAGTAAGACCCATAAGAAGCTAGGGCTGCTGTATAGACAGTAAGTTTCTCTCCCTACCATCTAAACAAACTGTAGCACAATCGTACCTTTTACCGTCTCTAACCTATGGCACGCCTTTGCTAACCAAGCTTCAGTCTTCCTTGCAATCAAAATTAGAAATATGCTATAATAAGATTGCTAAATTCGCTGCAAACACCTGCCATTCAACTCACCACTGTATTGCTTTAAAAAGGTTATAATGGCTCAAACTCTTCCACTACCTGTTACTCCTCCAACTCACTTTTACTCATAAACTCATTTATAAACCGCAACACTGCCCTGCACTTAACTCACTACTCACCCTCTATAACCACGCTAGGCCTCTGCGTTCTGAACAACAACAGCTTCTTCAAGTCCATAAACCTAAAATTTCTGCAGGACAGTTGTTGTACTTATGGATCATGGCCAAAACAAATGGAATATTCTGCCTACATCCTTCCACTTACAGCATAACCCCTGCAATTTTAAAACTGCTCTTCAAAACCATCTCCTCTCCAACTGGATATGTAACTGCTCAATTTCCTTCTCTGGCATTGCTTAATACGCCTACTGAACCTAATGTGTCCATCACCAGCCCCTGCTAATGCACTTCATTCGCTTGTCTAAACCTATTGAACACTTATTACCTTATCACCTCTCGCCTCATCATAATCTCCTAAGCACCTTTTCCTTCTCTTTGTTAATATAAAGGCCTATCAGCTGTATCAATTTTCTATGATTTTTATACAATTCTATGATTATTTTATTGTATAATTTGCATGCAGTTTTTTTGTAATTCTTGAAAACTGTTATTTTTGTAAATCTTAAAACTGTTATTTTGAATATTGTTTATCTTTGTCATGTGGAGTTTTTCTCCCCAGACCTCCACTGAAAATGGGCTTTCACTGGCCCAATGGACTTTCCTGATAACCAAATGACAGTAAATAAATAAATGAATAAATAAAATTCATGTTCTCCCTGCCTTTCCGTGTTTTTTTTTTCTGGGTACTCTGATTTCCTTTTATATCCCAAAAAATGTGTGCATCGTAGTTGATGATTCTACAGATTGATCTGTCCATAGATGTGCATGTTTTGTGTGTGTGTGTGTGTGTGTGTGTGTGTGTGTGTCTGTGTGTGTGTGTGTGTGTGTGTGTGTGTGTGTGTGTGTGTGTGTGTGTGTGTGTGTGTGTGTGTGTATACATGAGCACTCACTCTGTGATAGATCTGCATCCAGTCCAAGATTGTAGCTCTGTATTCAATTAATGCTATCTTAGGCTGCAATTCCTTTACAAACATGAATATCATGACATCTATATCAGACAATGAATGACTGAATGTCACTGTGAATAAAAACAGCCTTCTTCCTGTAAGCCAATTGCTGTTTTCAATAATTTGGTTGCAGGGTCACTAATCAGCTCCACTATGTGCTCATTTCATTCTTAATTATACACAGCAAAGCCTAGTATGGGGAAAAGATTAACATCCATTCATAGTTCAAATGAAGAGACACTACTTCTCATCAGGTAAACAGTGAACATTTTACAGATATTAGGAACTATAGGAGCACAGCTGTCCTAAATTAATATGTAAGGTTATTTCTAACATCTTAAATAATATGAATCCAGAAATCTTTCCTGGGTAGCACTGCAGCTCAGATGGTTAAGAATTCTGCCCCACAGCTCTGGAATTTGATATTCATTCATACATCTGTTTAATATTTTGTTGGTTTTCTCTGTATATCTCTCTCTTTCTTTCAAAAGGCATGACAGTTGTTTGGCTACTAGCCTTTGCCATTGCTACTAGAAGTGGTACAACTCTGTAATGTTGTGTTTTTTATTGCTGTACATTCTGGCCATTTTGTCAAAAAACAGTGAGCTGATGCTACCTCAAAATGTAGTGAAAATCGGCCTTGGGTCAATACCTCTTGGTTTCCAGGTTTCCTTTCTGTCTGGAGACAGGAGAGTCCTGGCAGAGCTGATGGCATCCTTGGCCTTCACAGCTTTTGAGTGGGTCTTTTGGATGCAGAGGGAGAAGGTGCATCTATCCAGTTCAGTTCCTTTTGAACCCTGTCAGGAATCAGCTTGTATTTCCGATCTGTCTTGTCAGACTGGGACAGTTGGTTTCACAGGTTTACCAGGCTATACGCTACATTAGCGCCCAGTGTGATTCAGAACCCTCTGCTGCACCCCCCCCCCCCCATGAAGATGGTTCACAGGAAATAGACATGCAAGTGGAAGCACTCTTTTGCAGTTAATTTCTTGGCATTCATGTCTATAACACATCGGACCTATTTGGAAAAGAGTTTATTTTTGTTCCAGCTAGAAAGGCTGGTACTGTCGATGTACTTGTCGATTTTAAATTATTTGTGAGAAAATTAAATTTATATTTTTATTTTAGCCATGAGAACACTAACACAATTTTTCTAAGTAACATTGTAAAAAAAACAGCATTTTTAATCCCTTTGCACATCCTATTATTTCAGTGTTCGAGAAGATATGTGAGGTTGAGATTAGAAATACTATTCACCAAAGCAATAAAAGGTGGCTTCCATATAATTTAACTAATGACGAGTAGGCTTTATTAAAAAAAAAATTTAACAACAGATAAGTTAGACTAATGAAACCTGATAAAGGTGGCAGGTTAGTGATAATGTATGTTAACGATTATATTAGTAAAATATTCAGTTTGCTTTACGGAAACACTTATGAGGAAGTTTCCATTAACTATATGAATATAGCATATAGGAAACTTGAAATGGTTCTGGACGAACTTTTAGCCAATGAGTTTATCACCTGTAGAGAATTCGAATACCTTCACATCGAACCTCCTTTAATCCCCACAATTTTTGGAATACCTAAGATTCATAAAAATCAAGTTGAGCAACCCCAACAACTGATGGTAAACACAAAGCCGTCAAAGACATTTAGTACCATTCAGTTTATTGACTCGCAAATCAAAGGGGTTGGAGCAGATATTGAGTGTCCATACAGGGATTTGTGGGATTTCTTGGGTAGAATTACTGACTTATTTTAGATGATCTAATCTTCGTGACCATAGATGTGAAGGATCTATACTCTGTAATTCCCCATGAACTGGGCTTGGAATGGTTTTATATGAATACTTGTGTTTTAATTCTAAAATATACCATAATAGAATCAAGACATTAAAGGTTTTAATGGATTTGGTATTGAGCAACAACTTTATAACCTTTGAAAGCTAGTTGTTTAACCAAAATCAGGGGGTAGCTGTGGGGACGGCATGTGCCCCCATTTTTGCTAACCTGGTTATGGCCCATTCGGAAAATGAATGTTTTTTCCTGTGAATATAAAAATTGTTGGTCTTTATATGGGCACTTTGTGGATGATATTGTAATATTTTGGACTGATACAGTTGCTAGATTGAACCAATTTCTTCAGTATTTGCAGTCCACTGTGGAATTTTTAAAATGTACCATATATTTCAGTTCTGAACAAGTCAACTATTTGGATATTTTCTAATTAAAAATCGGGTGAAAAAAAGGTTTTGAATCATCTATATTTAGGAAACCTACTTAGTTTTCTACACTTTAACAGTTGGCATCCTAACCACCAGAAGAGATCTTTAGTCAAAATTAGTATGTAAGACTATCAAGAATTATATCTCAGAACAGCACATTTGAGCTCAAAAGTGTTAAACTGTGGCATATGTTTGAGAGACGAGGATATTCCCCTGGGTTTCTTAAAGGAATTTTTCAGGTGGTCAGGAATAAGAGGGACAATAGGTGGTTTTGTCCATTACTAGGGAAGGGCAACTAGTTACAGAATGGCTCCTTCCCAATGGAAAGTGAACCTCTACAGCCTGATCTTAGTCGAGCCTGCGTCCTGTCCTTTAATATTGATTTCTATAACATTAAAGCAATTATTGATAAAAATTGGATGATTTTTGGTATCAACCAGGAGTATTCTAATCTACTTGGCAGTACCCAAAGGATAGTATATAAGAAGGACAGTTGCTTCAAAACAGTGTTGGAGAGGATACAATCTGTTACGACAAATGGTAAACTGTCCCTAGTGTTGGCATTGCAAACAATGTAAGCTCAGCCTAGAGGGTTCTTCATTCCATATCCAGGAATATGGGATGGTTAGATTAAGACAAAAATATAATTGCCTGAGTTCTGGTGTTATTTATGTAGCACAGTGCCAAATGTGGGGGTCTGTATTATGCCAGCGAAATGGCATTGCAGCGAATGCCATTTCGCCGACACATATAGACCGAACTCCAAGAAGAGTGAAAGCTCCGGTCAGTGATTTTTTTTCCAGGGGGCAAAAATCGCTTGGCCCGAGATATGACATTGCCCTTTACCCCAGTGTAGTGCAATCTTGGAGTTGGTATATTTAATTAGGGGGGTGTGGGAGGGTGAAGCCCCCCACTTTGTAATGTTTCATGTGGTGTGTTGTGTTCTGTTGGTCTACCAATTTTTTCCCCATGACATGGGGTTTCGCTCTTTTTGGAGTTCGGTGCATATGTGTCCGTGAAACAGCATTCGCTGTAATGCCATTTCACTGACATAATATAGACCCCCAAATGTGCCCCTGTTTTATATTGGGAAAACCATACAAACATTTAAAGCATGAATCTACTGCTATCTTTATGACATGAAAAAACATGATGAGCATAATGCTTTTATTCAAAGACATCAGTACCCATGATACCCACAGATTTGGGTTTTATGTTAGTGGTCATAGTTCTGTGGGTTTTAGAAATGGACCAGGGGATGATTATTTAGAATACAAAGAGCTACAATGGCAGTTGTGAATTAATGCCACTATTTATCCTGGATTGAATGATATGATTTCCATAGCTAGTGTTTTAAAGTTAAAATCAGCCAATTATTTGTGAACACTGGTTTTACAGGTAATCTTTTAATATTGTTTGTATGTACATATTTGTGGTTTACCTTTGTGTGTAAAAAAATTTTATACATACATATACATATTTTTTAATTTATATAAACTGTTTTAAAAGGATGTGTTGGTCTTTAAGTGTTCGTACACTAACTACTATTTTCTTAGGGTGTTGGTTAATCTTTTAAGTTCATTTCAAATTAGTGGATCATGTGACTTTCTGGGGATGTATAAAACAGATTATTTGGATTGGTAATGTGTTCTGATGAACTTTTTATTTAGGGACGAAAGCGCTTAACTTTGTGTTTCAACTACATGTTTTATTGTTTGCAATTAAAGGTGTGTTTTGTGGATTTGGCTCCTGGCTGTCATATCACGTACCCAAGAAAACAAGGAACCTCAGAACCATTGTGTATCTGTGCCATTTAAATCAATATGTCAAACAGACAAAGTTCCAGATGGCCACACTTTTGTCCATTTTTGCCTCTACCGATGAAGGACAATTGGATGTGCTCCATAGATTTCAAGGATGCCTACTATCATGTGAAAATAGAGAAGTGTTTAGGCCTGCGCCTATCAGCTTGTGAATCTGTCCCATAGTTGAATTGGATGAAAATAGACAGCATTGGATGTGAAAGTTATGCACTTAGCATAATGACAGATCCACATTGTCTTTTTTCATCTGTTTCAATTGCACTCCTGCCTGACTCCCTTCCAAATTGACACCAATGAGCTTCTTGTGACTGTGTTGTCTCTGGCATACCCTGTCTGTGAGCAGTCCTTACTGCCTTGCTCATTAGCGTACCATTTTTTCCTGTCTTTTGGATTTCATCCTGAACAGGGATTATAGAATTAAGACAGACATATGTCAGTTTAGATATGGATATTTTATCTTTATCGGGGCAAACTCAGTCTGATGTACAGAGGTGGAGTTCAGTGAATTATGGGTAGGGAATAAGTTTGAGTCTTGGAACCAGCTGGATCCATCAACCCATAGTTGAACGGGATGAAAATTAGACAATGTGGATCTATCACTGTGGAAAGTTCACAATTTGCATTTTTATTTAATGCTTCCATGGCAGTTCATGTTTTTGCCATTACTTATTTTTTTATACATTTTGTGGTTTTAATAACTAAAATGTTTGGCAATTTGCTTTTCTTTCTCCACATATTGTCAATGAGATTTTCTCAATATATGAAGTTTTAAAATATGTACACATGCTCCAGGCTTTGTCAGTAAAGTGTTAAAAAGGTTAGAATGGTCTTGCATTCACTGTTTTTTCCCCCCACAGGAGTAAAAGGCACAAGTCAGGCTCCATGGATGACGATATTGATACAAGCCCTGGTGGAGAGTATTATACATCCCCGAGTTCCCCCACTACTGGAAGCAGGAGCTGGCAAGAAGATATGGAAGGAGGTAATTTAAAGACAGCATGCAAAATGTTACACTCACAAAGGCAGATACTTAAAGATAATTGTGTAACAGATTGCACAATGTACATTAGTAAGTGGCTTACACTAGGATGGATTTGTCCACATTCTTTCAGGAGACATTCAACTAAGACTGAACCATGCCATTGACAGCATGTATAGGCAGTTTTTTTTTTCTCTCTAGTTCTTTCCTGCCCTTTGCAGTCTTGAGTCAAATAAATGTATCTCATTTGGCTTCATGGGCTTTTCTGGTGTGCTTTTTGCATTCTATTAATTGTGCGTTTTCATCAGTTACAAACCATTATCTTTATTTACGATTGTCTTGGGGGAAATAAGCATTTGTCTTTGTGGAAAGAAGATGGTAGTTTTAGTTCATTACACCCTCTGCCTGCTGTATTTAGGTTGTAGACATAAAACTGTTGGCATCCAACCATCAAACCTTCAATAAAGTTGTGAAAAGTTTAAGGAAGGCACCAGAGAATTTTTGCTGGCTAAAAGATTTGGAAATAGAAACCTAAATCTGCTCAGGCAGCAGAGTATGGAGAAGAAACCTCAAATGTTCTTCGTGTTTCACTGTTGCAGTCATAACTGTAGGGTGATCCTGCCGGCAGGCAGCCCGAGGTCGGCCAGAATCACAAAGTCTGGGTCCGGCGTCGGCTGTACAAGCTAGTACCCTGACGTCAGTGCGCTCTGGTACATAGCCCTCAGCCGACGCCATCTTCTCCAGTCTTTCTTGCCGTGCGGTGGAAAGCAGCTCGCAAGTCATTGATTGGCGATTTTCGATCTACGTTTTTGATTGCTGTCGGTCCGAAGTTCTTACTTCTCTTCTCAAAGCTAAGTACCCCATTGGGGAATCTTTTTCTTGTTCCTCCGATGTCAGAAAAAGTTAATAATTGTATAGCGTGTGGAAAACAGATACCTCATAAAGATTTCCACTCTTACAGTTTACCTTGCTTAGGCCCTGACCACGACGTTTCTTGTTGTCGGTTCTGTGCCAGGTTCAATTCTCGCACTATTAAGCGTCGGTACGACTGGGCTTTAAATTACTTTGGCAGACGCTTCAGTTATAGAATGTCGTCGGATTCTACTGGAATTCAAAAGAAGCGCAAAGACAAGGACAGGCCTCCGAGGTCCAAACAGGATTCGTCGCAGCTGGAGCCAGCGTCCGGTTCAGCTGTCGTCAGTGAGGCGCTTTTGCAGCCCCTGTCGTCCGCCACTTCTGAACGGATGGCCGATACGGACTCCCATGGGGAGCCATCAAGGCCTATTGTTTTATCTGCTGCAGGACCTTCGGACGTCGCTCCCTTAGATGGATCCGGAACCGCTGTGCAGGTACCGGCTTCTGAGGGGGTATTCAGGCCTACTCACGTCACCATTTCAAAGACAAAGGCAAAGTCCAAGACTCCAGTTAAACCTAAAGTTTCTGCTCCAGCTACTTCTGAAGCTACTCCCAAGACACAAAAGCAATTGCTAAGGATGGCTGAAGATTTGCTTACAATGATTAGGGGTTCTCACCCCCCCCCCAGAGAAAAGGCCTCGACAGGATGTTCCTTTGGATTCCTCTGACCAGGCTTCTGTATCTTCTGTTTCTTCCTCTGATCAGGAATATTCCTTTCCTCCTTATGAGGATTTGGATGCAGAGGATTCCCTGCCCTCTGCTTCTCCGCCTGAGGATTTCTCTTTTGGGGAGACCTTACATGAGATGAGGGAACATTTTCATTGGGAAGGTCAGGATTATTCTGCTTCTAAGAAGAGGCTTAGGAAATTCCTTCTTCTTCCTCAACACAGGCCTTTAGCTATTCCTCCTGTTCTTGATATTGTGGATGATGCCTTTTCTGAGGCTAATTTGAATCCTGATTCCATGCCCCCTGCTCCTTCTAAGCCTGATAGATTTTACAGGGTCCCTGATTCTCATTTATTCTTATTCAAGAACCCTTCTGGATCCTGAAACTATTTCTCAGGGTTCTAAGGCTGCTAAGGTTGCTTCTTCCAAAATCCTATTCCCTCCGAGAAGGATTCTCGTGCCTTAGACAGGTGGGGTAAAAAGGTATATACTTCTGCTACCCTTGCTATTAGGGCTTTAAATTGCCAGTTTCATATGTTTAAGTATCAGCAATTTCTTTTGTCTGTTTTGAAGCAAAAGCTTGCTACCTTTCCAGCATGTGCAGAGGATAAGGAATTGCAGGATGTATTGCATGCAACTGAACAAGTGAACAAGCATAGTTTGCATTGTGGTTTTGATGCTTTGGAAGCTTCTTGCAGGGCCGCAGCCTCTGGTACTGTTATTAGGAGACATGCCTGGCTTCGTGAACAAAGTTTGCCGGAACAGGTTAAGGCTAAACTTTTAGATGCCCCTGTTCAGCATGATGTTTTGTTTGGATCCAAGGCTGAAGAGGTTATTAAAAAGATGGAAGAAAAGGCAAAATCTATGCAGACTGTGAAAGATTTCTTACAAGTTCAGCCTCCTACATTTTCCAGGAATTGGCCCTCCAAAAATTGGTCCTTTCCCACGTCTGACAGGCCTCAAAGGGGAAGATATAGACGCTCCAGAGGTCGTGGTCAAGCTCAGGCCTCTTACAGATCCAGACAATGGACTGCTTCTTCACCTAGAAGGGGAGAAGACAGATCCCAATCTCAAAGGAAAGCAGACTCAATGACTCTCTCGGTTGGGCTTCAGGACCCCCTTACCTGGATGCCCCTCTCGGAGGAAAGCTTTCTCTTTTTTACAGAAATTGGACTCATATTACCCAGGACAAATGGGTATTGGATGTGATTTTAAGAGGCTACAAGTTCCATTTTCATACTCTGCCAAGGGTTATCGGTTGGCCAGATCTGCCAAAACATCAATGGGCAGAGGCCTTAAATCAAGTGGATGCTCTACTGGCCATGAGAGCCATAGAGCCTGTTCCTTTCTCAGAAATGGGAAAAGGCTTTTACTCAAGACTATTTCTGGTTCCAAGAAAACAAAACTCATGGAGACCTATTCTGGACCTTTCAGTGTTAAACACCTTTTTGGAAATTCCAAAATTCAAAATGCTTACTCTACAACAACTGCTTCCAGTACTCTCCCAGGACGCTTGGATGGTGACATTGGATTTAAAGGAGGCCTACTTACACATTCCCATCAGGCAGGAACGCAGGAAATTCCTCAGATTCAAAGCAGGCTCGAGGCACTTTCAATTCTCTGTACTGCCCTTTGGTTTATCTACTGCGCCCAGGGTTTTCACCAAGTGCCTGGCCCCAGTAGTGGCTTATTGCAGACTTCAGGGGATTCAGATTTACCCCTATTTGGACGACTGCCTTATCCAGGCAGACAGCAAGGACCTTTTACTTCAACGTCTGGATTTTGTTCAACGTCTCTTCCTCCTCCTGGGATTTTCAGTGAACATAAAAAAGTCACAATTGATTCCTTCTCAACAAATGATATTTTTGGGAGCCCTCCTAAATACAACCTTACAAAGGGCCTTCCTTACTCCAGAAAAACAAATACAGCTGGCTTCAGTTTTCAAAACCTTGGCAACCTTAACTCAGTTCACTGCAAGGAAATTCCTGCAGGCACTGGGCTATATGGCTTCATGCATTCTGTTAATTCCAAATGCAAGGCTTCATATGAGAAAGCTTCAATGGTACCTGAAAAGTGTATGGTCACAGCATTACCAAGATCTGGACACTTTGATTCCTCTGATCCCCTGCCTCCAGAAGGAGTTCCTTTGGTGGTCCAGGGTGTGCGCTTTAAACGAAGGGAAGCCTTTTCGTCTACCTCAACCTTCTCAAATCATAACCACGGACGCCTCGGATTATGCTTGGGGAGCACATTTTCTAAACAATTGCCAGCAAGGGACCTGGACAAAGAATCACCTGCACTGGCACATCAATCTGAAGGAAATGTTGGCAGTTCAAAATGCTCTTCTAGCCTTCGAGACCCTTTTGCAACCAGGGCCTCTTCTAATTCGTACAGACAACACCACAGTCATGTGGTACATAAACAAGCAGTGGGGCTCTCATTCATACCACCTTTGCAGACTAGCTATGACTTTATGGGACATAGCTCTAAGTCTGAATCTGCATCTTCAGGCTCAATTCATTCCAGGAAAGCAGAATCTCTTAGCAGACAGCCTAAGCAGAAACATTTTGGATCCTCACGAATGGATGCTAGACACCAACTTATTCAACAGGATAACTGCAGTTTGGGGGTGTCCCCAGATAGATCTGTTTGCATCCCATCTCAATCATCAGCTGCCTCTCTTTTGCACCAGGTCCTTCCACAAAACAGCTTGGAAAGTGGATGCCCTGTCATTCAGTTGGAGGAACCTTTTGGGATATGCCTTCCCTCCTCTTCCTCTTCTTCCCCGGATATTACTGAAGATAAAACAGGACAAGCCCAAGTTCATCATCTTGATTGCTCCAAATTGGCCACGACAGTTTTGGTATCCGACCTTACAACATCTGTGCTTGGAACCTCCTTGGATCCTTCCTCTGTACCCTTCTCTTCTGTCCCAGCATCAGGGTCAGATGCTACACCCTCATCTCAAGACCCTTTGCCTGGCAGCTTGGCTCTTCAAGGAAATTTGATTTCTTCTAAGCTCCCCAAATAAGTTTTGGATGTTCTTCTTGAAGCCAGACGGCCTAGCACTAGGAAATCCTATGCCTCTAAATGGAAAAGGTTTTGTATTTGGATGCAGGACCGTGGCTCTAATCCTCTTGTGCCTGATCTCTCGTTTATTTTGCTTTACCTTTCAGACCTTTTGTCTAAAGGCCTTTCCTTTTCTTCCATTAAGATTCATGCTTCTCCTATATCTGCTCATTTTAATACTGACCCTCCTGTTTTTTCTCATCCATTGGTGAGACAATTCTTGAGAGGAGCTAAGAATTTGAGGCCTCCCAGGACCCCTCCTGTCCCTGCCTGGGATCTTAACTATGTTTTAGAAAAACTCACTTTGCCTCCTTTTGAGCCTGCTGCGGCTTCTGATATTAAATTTTTATACTGGAAGACAGTTCTTTTGTTAGCATTGACTTCTGCCAGAAGGGTTTCAGAGTTGCAAGCTCTTATGGCTGTGGAGCCATACCTAATTTTCCATCTTGACAGAGTATCCTTGAGGACCAATCCTACTTTCATGCCTAAGGTGATTTCAAAAGTTGCTTTAAATCAGACAATTCACCTTCCTACCTTCTTTCCTAATCCTCAAAATAAAGGGGAAAGGATTTTGCATTCATTGGACGTACACAGACAGTTACGATTTTACTTGGACAAGACTAAAGAGTTCAGAAAATCTAACCAATTGTTTGTTTCTTTTGCCTCCAGTTCTCTTGGAAAGGCTATTTCCAAACAAACTATTTCCAAATGGATTGCTTATGGAATAAGATTTTGTTACACTCATCATGGGGAACAGTTTCCAGGTACTGTGAGAAGTCATTCTACTAGAGCAGCTGCCACTTCTACTGCTTTTCTCAGAGGAGTCCCTACCAAGGATATCTTGGAAGCTGCCACTTGGAGTTCTGTGCATACCTTTTCCAAGCACTACAATCTCCCTTTGTATTCTAAGACCAGGGCAGGTTTTGCCTCTGCTGTTTTGCAGGGCCTTCTTGCTGCCCCTTCTTCTATCTAGCCTCCTCCCTTTCGTCACTGCTTTGGGATTCCACCCTACAGTTATGACTGCAACAGTGAAACACGAAGAACATAGTACAGTTGTGTACACCTACCATAAATGTAGATGTTCGAGTGTCTTCACTGTTGCAGTCAGTGTTTCCCTCCCTCCTATCCCCTCTTGTTTCACTTTATGGTGTGTTTGTGTTTCCTTGTGGGACTCATTTTTTGTTTATTGGGGATTTCTGACATCTGGGGCAAGAAAGGCTGGAGAAGATGGCGTCGGCTGAGGGCTATGTACCAGAGCGTACTGACGTCAGGGTACTAGCTTGTACAGCCGACGCTGGACCCAGACTTTGTGATTCTGGCCGACCTCGGGCTGCCTGCCAGCAGGATCACCCTACAGTTATGACTGCAACAGTGAAGACACTCGAACATCTACATTTATGGTAGGTGTACACAACTGTACTTTTCATCTCTCCAGTAACAGGAAAGGAGACAAAAACAGAGATAAATAAAAGGAAAAGGGTGAGGAGGAAAAAGGAGAAGAGCACAATACTGAAGTCGCCTGCCTGCGTTCAATATAAATCGCTGCTCATTACCATGCTAATAATAATGGCAGTGACATTGTTATCTTCATATTTCCCATGATATACTTGCACACGTATGTTCTGTGGTTCTTAAAATGGGATCTGGTCTATCAGCTAAGACCTCCACATGAAGTTTTAAAAACCACACAGGTAATGTTAATCACCCATGTTCCCCTTCACTCCCACAGGTCTATATCATAACCGCAAAAGCCCATTTCAGCGAATACGTAAACGTCGACACATATTGTGCGAACCGCAAATACACCAAACACCCTAAACCGTGAAATTCAAAATCTCGAATCGGCATAATTGGCCCTTCTGCATTATAGCTCCGTAAGGTAAGTGTGCGATAGTTACGGACCTTAGGGTTAGGGTGCTGATTAAGGTAAGTGCATAGATAGTAATGTATGTAAGGTTTAGTGTAGGGTTAGAAGTAGGTTTTGTTAAGTGTATGTGTGTGGATTATTTATTTTGTTTGGGTGTAGCTCATTAAGGTAAGTGTACGATAGTTACGGACCTTAATGTTAGAGTTCGGGTTAAGGTAAGTGCATACATGGTAGTATATGCAAGCTTTACTTTAGGGTTAGAAGTAGGGTTTTGGTTAGTGTATGTATGTGGTTTATTTATTTTGTTTGGGTGGGTAGTATGTAGCAAGCAGTGGAGTTGGCCAACTATGCCGGTTCGAGATTTTGAATTTGCAGTTTAGGGAGTTTGGTGTATTCATGGTTCGCGCAATATGTGTCAACGTTTACGTATTCACTGAAACAGGCTTTCACAGTTATAATATAGACCCACTCCCACCACTAGCTTTTGCCCCCAGATCCAAAGTTTACATGTTATAGACATGAATGCCAAGAAATGAACTTAAAATATGAAGCTTAAGAGATGGATCTTGGCATCCATGTGAAGAAAACATAATAAAAGATTATGTGCAATGACCTACTCATAATTCTTTGTAGTGTATAGAGCTTTATTTACTCTTTGTGCCACCAGTTTCCAAAAAAGTACAGATGCAATTAAAGAAAACCATGTATACATACAATTGATAGTATCATACATAAGGTACAATAAAGCACGAGGAGATATCAGTAATGTAATAATTAAAAAAAAAATAAAAAAATGACAAATATAACAATAATATATACAAAATTATTGGAAGTATAGTCTAAAATGCTAGGAAGTAACAAAAAAAATTGAACCTATAATGTGGGTCATGTAATAGATTTTTTTTAATTCAATGCACATTATTTTTTTTACAAAATCATAGGTTCAAGCTTGGTATGTTACAGAAGTGATCATAAATGGGCATTCATTTATAGCTGTAATTGTTCAGGTAGTCACCAAATTCGTTGATGTATATGGATTAAGCCCTGTCTATGACCTTAGCGGTTTGAGTTTGATTAGTGACTTGGGCACCTACTGGAGCTGGAGGGGGAAGAAGGAAGTGATGTGGCTTCTCTGGCTGGCATCCCTTCATGGGAATAGTTGGGGGTGCATGTGTGTGATGCTCAGTCCAATGATGCTTTAACAGCAAAACAGCAAGTTTTGATGGTCGTTTCACTGTCATTTCGATACATGGAGCTCTCACTTCTGAGTGCTGATCACTGTTGTATTAAACTTTAGTCATGGAGCCATAATATCAGTTATAAAATGTAGGTCTGTTTGATGTAGTATTCAAGATGTAAGCATAGAATAATGGACAGAAGTAGTTAACTATGTAGTATGCAAGTTATGATAACTAGTATGCTGTATTATAGCATTAGCTATCAGTCCTCTTCTGTGTGACAGTTGAGGAGCTTGGTAGTTAATGCTTGTATGTTTGCTATTTCACCTTGCTACCAATGAATATAATTTTCAGAATTCTCACCTCCACTCCCTCAGCTTTGTGCAGCATACATCCTGGCATATAGCAATGCATTTATATATCCATTTGCATGACAGTAACACTGACCAGTGTGAAGCAGAGTGAGGAGTAGAAAATTAGAATGAAAGAAGGGCCAGAGACCCTCATTTTTATACCATTGTGACAGGATTGGCCCTTTGTTGTGGGGTACTCTGCCTTCTAACGTCCTGAACATGCTGCTCCCAGATAAAGCATCTGTAATAGGAAGTTACCAGGCATGCATCTAGGAGACCATTAATGAGCCTAGCCCAATTTCCCAGTTGCCCAAAAGCACTTGTCTGGTTAAGTGACTTGTTCAAGGTCACACAATAGGCAAATGAAGGCTGAGAGAATCAAACCTTGTATCACTGGAAGCAACTTCTTAACAGCTCATAGCCTTAATCTAATTGCCAGACTTCAGCCACAACATTCATTAGAGGTTTATCTTCACACAGTTTTGTTTCTTTGTATAGTATGGAACTGAATATTTCAGTATTTACTTTCAAACCAAAATGTAAAACAAACGTTACTTCAGGCTTTATACAGCTCTCATTGAACTATTTCCATCCATTTCAGTTATTTAACATTTGTTCAGATTAATTAATATTAGTACTTTTAGTCTCTGCTGAGTTACAGCTGTCAGGCAATTTCAGAAATAGAATGTAAGAACCACTTTACCTCTTTTCCAAGCATATGAATTAACAAGAAATCTGCCTAGAGCCTTCCCTGTTTTAGTGTTCATTTCAGTCATACACAGTTCCTACAGCTAATTTTAAATCCACCAAAACTTTTTTCATCTGCTTCTTAGTTTTACACAAGCACTTAACTGCTGCAGTCTGTTCCATTGGGGTGACTCACAGATAACCACTTTTGCGCTATTAT
This sequence comes from Protopterus annectens, assembly GCF_019279795.1. Classification (NCBI taxonomy): domain Eukaryota; kingdom Metazoa; phylum Chordata; order Ceratodontiformes; family Protopteridae; genus Protopterus; species Protopterus annectens. Next base: position 457,091,387 of record NC_056747.1, on the reverse strand, counting down.
GTATAAAAATGCATGCAAACACTTTATGTGTGAAAATTTTGTTTTGCACATTTAAATTCGTCAATTAATGAACAAGCCCTACTTAGAATCAAAAAGGTTAAAGCTCATCCTGTATCTTGGCTATGCAGAACAACAAAAAAATGTTCATGAGACAAAAAACAAAGTTTAGAGAACCTTGTTAGAAAACAAATCCCTAACAAATGTATTCCAGCATAGACATCTCAGAAAACTAACCAAGTGTTAAATAAGATTAGATAAAAAATTACATTGCATGATGCACGTCAGGAAACTTAACCAACACAATCCCAATCTTTTCTATTCATCAGTAAAAAGTAGTCTTAATCCAGGCCAGTTGAGCTAACCTAGTCCATTCACTTCAAACCAAACTGACAATCTTGGTAGCTAATGTAATAAACACTTTAGATCATCAATAATCTCCTTAATAAAATACACCAATTACTCTACCCTCCAAGTTCCATCCTAACTTAATAACTTGTGTCATGCATTCAACATTCAACCTATTCTCACTCATATTATAAAAAAACATCTATAAAAGATAAAACCTACTAAATTAGCACCAGATAATTTACCTGATGAGTACCTAAAAATGACAGCATATGCCCTGCCCATACCACCTCTGTTCTAGTAAGTAGATAAATCAGGGAAACCAATGTACCAGCACTTCAGAAAAAATATTCTGCCTTTGCCCAAATGTGGCAAATCTAGAGATATGTGTAACCTTATCCAAAATCCATGACAGATGCATCCACACTCAAACTCTTATTAAACAAATTAGTGATAATTACCTCCTTTCTGCAACTCAACATGGATTAAATCCCCACCACAATACAACCTCAGTGCTATTAAGCTTCATCAATACTATCAATCTCCACAAAAATAAAGCCAACTTAGTGTCCTCACTTTTCCTTGATTTATCCAAGTTTTGGTACTGTATAACACCAAAAACTACTAGAAAAATGATCTTCCTATTGGCCTCTACAGTCCATCATTCCACTGGTTTAATAGCAGTTTATCTGTTTGAGAGCAGCCTACTTTTTTCTCTTCCTTTTTTAATTTCTCCAAATCTTTTGGGTTTCTAATACCATGATGGGAATGGACCCCATTCCTAAGTCAACGTAAGATTAAAGTTAATGAAAGTAATATTTTTTCACTCTTTGATGTCAGCCAAAAGTCCTCTTCGCAGCACCTGCAATGTGCCCAGTAATGACTCCTTCTGTAATTCGTACGGAGTTATGTTTATTGGTAGCATATCTAAATATGATGGTAGACTCTTTTTTTTATAAGACCCGTTGCTCCTACTACATATATATTTTGTAATCTTGTATCTCTCTGTACACAGGACACTGTAGTCACTGGGTGTGGCGATTTCAATGATCAATGCTGCTCTTGTCTTCTTTTCTTGAATTACTATATCTAGTTTTCTAGCGTCTATCTTTTGAATTGTTGGTAATGAATGATCCCATGTGATGTAGGCTTCATCATTTTCTGTAATGCTTTGTGGCTCATGTTTCCAGTGCTTCTCAGCCACTTCAAAACCATAACGTTTGCACAATCCCCAGTGCAACAGTCTCATTATTGCGCCTTTCAGTGTAAAGGCCCTCTGCCATTCTTATATCACAACCAGCAATGAGGTGTGCAACTGTTTCCAGTTCACTTTTACAAAACCTACATTTATCTGTTTCTCCCACATGTGCAATGGACTTTGTAAACCAGCATGTACGAAGACCACTGCCTTGGGCTGCCAATATTAACCTTTCATCTCTTGGTTTGAATTCACCTATCCTTAACCATTCCTGCGTTTGTTCCTGATCAACATGAGGTTCTTCCAGAAGTTTTCTAAACTTGCCACTATATTTATGATTTTTCCACATTTCTTGATTTTCCATTTGGTCCTTCACCTTATATTCTTTCTTTTGTTTTTTGGCACATTCAGTTGCTGTCTGATTTTTATCTACTTCTGGTTTGATTTCCATTCCTGCTTGATGGCAATATGCTTCTGCTAGGTTAAGCATAGAAGTCATCTTAGATTTATTCTCCTCATGTTTCAAAACTTTCACTACATTTGGGTCTTGTGAGGTTTGCAGATATGTGTGAAGTCCCACGATTGCAAATCTGTACATGTAATCAATTTCAAGGAAGCCCATCCCTTGGTATGCACCGATTTTTGTAGATCATCTGGTGATGTGTGGAGTCTGCATGTCCTCCCTGCAGTTGGGTGGGAGTTCGAAAGACATGCTGGCACCTCAGCGTTCGTCAAATTCTACTGCCAATCATTAGTGGACCAGAGTTCCGCTGTGGCGACCTCTAACAGGGAAAAGCCGAAAGACAACAACATCTGGTGAGCATGAAGCATTCTTCTTGTTTTAATATCTAATCTATCCAACACGTTTTGGGGCCAGTCAATCACTCCAAAACTGTAAATTAGGAAAGGCAGAGCAAATTGGTTTCCTGTCAGTATTCCATAACGTTATATACGAGGCCCACTGCTAGTTAATATTTTTATTATTGACTTCCACCCTGACTCTACCCTCATTAGTTCATCCAAAAACCTAGATGAACACCAACTCAAGAGTCTTCCTCTACAGTAGAAACCTGATCAGATAGCACACCTTCTCTTAACTGATAAGAAAGCAAGTTAATCCTGTTCATTTCAAAATAACTTTCTCATCTAAACCTAATTTCAACATAAGTTCAGCAAATAACATGAACCTAACATGAACCTAGAGATAGTAACATAGATCAAACTACTTGGCGTACTCATTGCTGGCCAGCTAAGATCCGATCAGCATGGTGGTAAGTATGCTAATAGTACAGAACTTGCACAGGGAACTGAAAATAAATATTTAGATTATGTTTAGTAAGCAGTTGCTATTAACTGAGTAATCTCTAACTGCTTTTACTAAAGAGATTAACTGTGCCCTTAGTATCTGGCTTTCAGAATTCAAATAAATTGTCATAGTCCTTACAGGCAGTTGATCAAACATTGAGCTGCATCCCAGGTGTATGCTCCAGCAGGCAGATCCAATATCTGAACTACAATTACAGTAACTTTCCCAATTAATAGTCTGTGTTTATGAATGTCCCAAATAGGATCTGTGGCTTTGTCTTTGACAGAGATTTTGGAAAATTATTTCATGTTTCCAGATTTAGCAAGCCAGCACTCAAGTTAGGAAGTGAGCTTTCATCTAACTCAACATCTCCAAGAAGCATTAATCTTATGACAGTGCATACATTTATGAAGCAAGGATCGATTTCCTTTTTAAAATGCAGTATATTTTCACAGTGGCCAATGCAGTTATGTACCATCTTACACATTTTCTTTCACATATTATACTTTACTGAAAAGGCAGATACACTGCAGCTTCTTTTACTTTGATCTTTCATACAACTGTTTACTTTTTTATTTGACACAGCTTTAACAAGCTTAGTTCACATCTCATACCTTTTCCTTTAAAAAATGGTAACTTTTTAAAGACACACACACATATTCCATACAGAATATGTCAGATTGCATTTATGTCACCTATATGAAGTTGCAGCTACTGTTCTAACACATATACGTGCTTTATACGTGCACCAACATGCAAAAGGGTAGGTCAGACTGACATCAATTCAGCCCAATAAGGGCCTGTAATATGGTACAACTCTGTACTTTTGTAACACTAATCAGGGGGTACAAAGCACATATAAAATGTAAATGAATTTTAGTATGCTAAAATGGTTAATACATGCAGTGCAGTTAAGAAACTTTCTGAACTGTGCTTCCTGTTTCTGCATTATAGCTTGGCCACAATAGTCCATGTTGTTTACTACTGTTTGCTAATATCCTGCAAGGTGCTACAAGCCCCTGTATGGGAACTGTGGAATGCATACCGAGTAACCCCACAGAGTAACTTAGGCATTATTCAGACATAGCTCTCAAGAGTGGTGCTGCTATGCTCTTTGCCTTTTGTGTTATCAAGGCTGCCCTCTCCTGATTGTCTAGTAGAGTATGCAGAACTGGTGTTCTGTTCACATTTAAAGTACTGTCCCAAGTACCTAGTGTGCTTCTGTAAGGTAGATGTTCACAGTGCTGCGCTTCTGCGTACACTACCAAGTACACTAACCATTCCCCTGAGCACCTAGTTTACTGTTTTTTAGTAGAGTGCTGTACTGTTGTGAGACTAACTGTCAGAATGTCCTTTCCAAACTACTACTTTTGTGTATTTTAATATAGGTCACATAGATCCACTATGCTGACTGCATATTAAGCACCTTACACACGCGCACATGCATACAAACACAAATCTTGAGCAGCATTCCTTGTACTAGCAGTGTTCATTGTATCATTAAAATGAAAATTGTACATTTATAGTATCTTAGTGCACTTATTTTGAAGTGGTACAGAGTGAGTGCTAGCCAACATACATGTGCTGTTTCCAACTGACCATCAGTTAGAGCAGCATCTACATCACCTTGCCTTCTACACGGCAGGTTTAAATAGTACTGAAGATGACACTATTCAAGTGACCTTAATTTAGTTAAGTATATCATACTGAAAAGAATGAAAAAAGTTGTGGAGCTTGTGTTACATTGAAAAAGGAAGTATTTACTTAATTTTTTCCATCTTCCATTCTTTCTCATTCCTTGACATTACATCAGATGAAGTTGCAGTGAAAAACTTTAGAAATTGCCATCTCCGTGGCATAGAGGAATGGTGGTCAGACTATGCCCTAGATAGCCTGGGTTCAGTAATGGAAGCGCTTAACTTGGGTTAGATGACAGTGAGTGACTGATACTGGCTCAGCCATCCCAGGAGGTGATGTTGGCAGAGTCATTCCACAGAAGCTGTACCACAGTGAAGGCCAGATTTCTGCAGCTTGGATACAAGGAGTGTGAGGCAGACAAAAAAAGACCATTTATTCTAAATGAACATTACAGGAGGGCAGTATTGTACAGCACAGTAGGAATTGCAGTTTGCTTTCTGACCAGCACGGAGAGGTCTTACAGATGTAAGGAAAAGTTTCTCACTGTGAATAACTTCAGTAATCCCAGTGCCGTGCGACACCAGAAGTTTTGAGAAATGAATGGGCCAATAAAAGACAGGAGCTTGACAGCTGGAGGAAGGAGTGGAGACCATAGTAAATAATTATAGTAAAAATATAAAAGTATACATATCTGTCACTTTTTTCTTTTTCGCTAGTGTTATCTCCACATGTAGATTATTTTCCCAATCCTGTTTTCCTAACTGATGTTTTTTGTCCTGTTTTCCTGCCCCTGCTACTTTCAAACATTGCTGGCGCTGTGATCATGCCAATTTGCTTCCTATTATCAGGATGAGAACTAGTCATGACATAGTAATCATTCATACAGCCATGAGATATTCTAGCCCTAACCCCAGCCACAATGGATGGTATGCACAATCACAGACATGATGGCATGCATTACTTTCTGTTGTGTGCATGCATATTCCTGCATGTGCATAATGCAGGTTATTCTGCAAATACAGCTTCACATGGCCAAGCACATATTCTTAACCCATATATTGTGTATCATAGACCACTCTCTTTCTGTGTCTCTCTCCAGTCGGAATGTTGCTGGCATTTCAGCTGGCCAGATAGAAAAAAAAAATAACTTGTCATTTCCATCTTGTCTTGCTAGCACCTCCAATCCTAGTGTCACTAGAAAGTCCTGGATCATCTGGTCACAGCTTTATCCCACAAAAAGTGCCCCTCTCTCCCATGGTTACCAGTGTTATCTCAGTAGAGAAGCAGTAGTTTAAAAAAGCAGTAATAATTATGGAGGAGGTTAGAACTTGATGCACTAATCATCATGCTGAGGTGATAGAGTCCTTTATTTATTTATTTATTTTTTTTGCATATATCTCATCCAAGAAGTCTCCTGCTTTTCATGATGGTTGCCATGCAATGATGTGATGTGCAGGATGTGTTTGTATACACCAGTATGCATACTAACATGTATTTTTGGTGTCATACCCCTCACTGTTTTCCCACAATTTTTGGCACCCTAGATACTGCCTAGCTTAAGGCAAGACAGCCAGCATTAAGCCACTGAGTTCCTGATTTCATCTGTAATTGGGACCTTCTGTACTTGGCTTGTTGGTTAAACCCAAGTTGTCTGACATTGTGAGGGAAAATACTGTGACTGGGGATGATCTGATCAGGCTCCAACTACCTAAGTACAGCTGGTCAAAAATCCTTCATTGTAACAGATTGAAGGTTTTAAATCTTCATTATAGTAAAAGTATTGTACAAAACTGCTGTGGATTTTAATGACGAGTTTCTCAGCTGTTGTGTGAGTTTAGTGTTTCTATGTATAAGTTTGGGGGGCTTGCCTCCCGCATTGGCATTATAAGGGACTTACCCTCTTCAAGTAATCCTAATTTAGTAGTTTACAAAGTACGTTTTAAGGACATTTTATTAAGACTGAGTAATGTTTTTTTCAAGCAGACGTAAATTTGTCTTTCATAGAGGAAGCTGGGAGTGTTTTCTGTGCACCAGTGGAATAGTGAAAAACTTCAAGGCCTTTGAGTCAGGGAGAATGATGTAAATATTGGGAGATACTGTGATTTTATAATATATTTCACAAGACAACAACACAGATATTTGTGAAGGAAGTCCCATGTGGGAAATGCAGAGCAGATGGAGTTCTGCGTTTCTCCCCTGGTATAGTTGGAACAGTATGCAGTGATATGCTTCATGAAGCTTGATCTACTGGCTTTATAAGCAGCAGGACAACACTAGTGCCACAACTTAGACAAAATAAAAAAGAAATCATGTGCAGGCAGTTGTAAAGTGTATGTTAAGTTTGTAAAATATGTACAATTTCACACAGACACTTTATCCGTCATCTGAAATTGATCCTGCAACAATGTTTTCCTGTTCCTGTAGGCTGAGATATATAGCAGCAGAGTAACAAGAGATAAAGTGAGTACCTTAAAAAATAAGTTTACTTGTACTGGACTCACTGCTGTTGTCTGAAAGCGAGCAGTGAACACATTCTGTCTGCTGGGCACAGATACATACACATGTACAAACTCACATTCACACACACACAGTATATAAATGTTATATTTTTTGTTATTACTCTTTTTAGCTGTATATACCTGTAAGTGTATATATATATATATATATATATATATATATATATATATATATATATATATATTCATTCCTTTCTTTATCCTGCTGTCTTCTCTTTTCTCATCTCACCCATATTTGGTTTTGCTATTTTATAGTTGCTGCTCAGCAGTGTAAATTCTTGTTTTACTTAAGGCATTACAAGTGAAGGATAAACTGATACTGCTGATACTAGTGGAGGACTGGTGATATGGTAATTTTAAAATCATGCACCATAAGTGGCAACTGTAATTGTGGGAGAGAAAAGGAAAATGTATTTGAAAGAGCTGTTTGGTAAGTGTACTGTGAAGCAGCCATCTGCATGCGGCATTCGGTGAAACAGGTCGTGTGTCTTTGCATGTGTCCGATTTGTAACAGATTTAAGGAGCTGAACGCTGTTATTAATGGACAGGCTGAAGAGGTAATCTTCTTAAAAAATATTCCCTGCAAATAGGTCAGGTTGCCAACAACAGATGGGATAGCAGTTTTTAACAGCTTGCAGAAGTGATGATGGGATTTAGGGCTTGCTGGTATGCATTCATGATGATAAGCTTGCTATAGGTTGGGACTGGTGAACAGAATGATCAGATACGTGGGCAGGTGGGCTGGTGTGATCACAAAGGATGCTATATTAAGGATATGATAGCAGCCAACTTGGGAATTTGCATTAAGTGTACTGAAAGGCAGTGTAACAGACATACAAAAGATTTACAAAAAAGAAAGAACATCACCCTAGGTGAAAGATACATGGAGCATGTAGAATAACAAACATAGGATGTGAGCATGCTGATGCCATAGAGATAAAGGCATGTGTTATCTCAAAAGTCTGAAACTACAAAGTTGGAGGATGAAAAAAGTGATGAGATTGTGTAACAAGAGGGTGGCGATGATGCATTATGTCTCATATGCTAGGAATATTAGATTGGGTATCTAGGGAGATGGTGAGCAAGATGCAGGTAGAAGAATCATGGTCAGAATTAAGCCTTCTTCTAGCTGGCAGTTGTTAAAGACAATGACAAAGAGATCAAAAAAATTATTCCTCTGCACATAGATGCCAGTGATTTTGATGTAGGGATAGGAAGAATTCTGGGATCTCATTAGCTTTACAGTAGTATTTCCATTGTCAAGGGAAAATCAAAACAGAAAATTAAATTTTATTTATTTTGTTTTTATTTTAATTTTTGTTTTGTTTAAGAATATGTAAATGCTTAAACCTAAGCATTTTTCATAAATCAGTTCCTAACAATGTATTACAATATCAATGGATACCATTAAATTAGTGCACCGATTTGAATAATTGAAATAAACACATTAGCTTAACCTCCATTTAAAAGGAAAACTGCTTCTGCTAGAATTACAGATGTGATTACTTGATAAATTTTTATCCCAGGGACCTCCTAAAGCAGAATCAAGGAAGATAGCTCAAAGGTTTGGGCCAGGTATGCAAATGGAATCCTGCCAGGCGTTTCATACTGGATCCTTGGAACAGCTAGCTGCATATCACCACGCTGATGCAAAGGATGTGTTTGTGTGCTTCAGTACAAATTACTTAATCTGTGTGGCAGGGACATAGGGTCTCAACAAATTTTTCAAATAAGCAAGACATAGGTCTTGCACAGTACAGAAAGTGAGACTGAGAAGCTTAACCACATAACAGGCTGCAGTCAGTGCATGTGTGATATGACATGTCCTAGGAGGGTCAGTAGACAGCCTAACCAAGGAATTCTGGACTCACAACAAGTGGGACAGATCACTCTCCAAAAGAATGAGTTACACGGCAGTATAGTAGCATGAATCACCATCGCAAGGATCAAAGATGGAACATGACATCAGATAAGGGCTGTATGCTTTCAGTGAAAATAAGATATCTTGAAAATAGCTAACACTTAGTCCTTCAGTGTCAGTCTGTCATTAAGAACAGTGCCCAGATTTCAGATACCAGCTACAAATATCAACTGATCCCTCTGTATGTAATCAATGTGATGTAAGATGAAATGAATGGTGGTTTGCCCCAGCATTGCCTTGCTCTTAATTGGTTCAATCTTTAAATGATCACAGATTTATCCAGTCAAGGACTGAATTTAATTAGAACTTTAAAGCTGAAAAAAATCTGGCAAATTACCTGGAGAAAAGTAGATGTATCATTGAATGTCATGTGTTTTCAACTGAAAGAATATCCCTTTTCCTACAATAACCTCACTGAGTGGCAGCACATATGCAGTGAATAACAAGAGAGTCAAAATCAAACCACGAGGTGCACCACAGTCCAGCAAGTAGGAACCCAATAAGTCTAAGCCAGACATCACTCTCTGAATATGTTCCACAAGGTAAGAGGAAAACCATTCAAGTATAGTACCTGATAGACCACAGGTCACCCTCAAAAGTTCTGTAAGAATCCCATTCTCCACAGTGTCAGAAGCCACAAAGAGATCAAGTAGGGCCAAGACAGAATATTGACTTTACTGTTTCACCATCAGGGAGTCATTAACCACTCTAACAAGGCCCAGACTGTTTGCTATGCCTGATTCTAAAGCTGGGCAGACAGTTATCTAGCAAGTCATATAATGGCAGATATGAATACAGCTGAGCAGCAACACCATTCTCAATATCTTTCCCAGTAAATGGAAGGTTCAGGATGTGGTGATGATTCTCTAGAAGGTTTGCAAAAAAGGTTAGCATCTAAGGACTGGGGTAATGAAGGCCTCTTGTAGTGTAGATGAAAACACCATGGTGTTCAGAGAAACAGAAAAAAAAAATCTGGAGAATAACTAGATATAGAAATTTACAGTAAGATTTTAACAAGCTCTTTGGATCAGGATACAGAGTGGAATAGGTTAGACGCATAGTTGAAAGAATATAAGTAAACTTGTCATAGTAATCAGTCTTAGCCCAGCATAAGTCTGTAATAGATATTGCAGATGAACAGCCTTGTTCAATGGTTGTTTCCTGGGAAAAGGACTGCCTAATCTTGGAAATTTTATTTCCAAGACTGTTCAGCGTGGTCAGATGCAGCAGTGATCCCTTCAAACACAAAACAACGTCCTTCTGTAAAATCTCCATCTGGTACACAGCATAATGTTCATCAGGAAAGAGTTTACCCTAAAGAAAGCACATCCTACCTCATTTTCAGTCCAGCTCTACCCCAGCCTATGCATTGAATTCACTTACTAGTTGGACCAAGACTTATGTTGAACACATGTTCCTGATGAACTGTGGGCTTAGGGTGTATACTGACTGGGGTGACCTCATCCATCACTCCTGTAATAGCATTGTTATATGCAATTATAAGTATGTTGTATATGTCCACACTGACCAGTTCAAAGAGCTGGTCAAGGATTGGTCATAGAGCTGAATTTATAGCACTAAACTCTATGCATCTTTTCAAACTCCATACTGGCTGACTGAGATAGGGGAAATCCAAACCTGAAATGGACTGGATCATGCTCCAGCCAAGCTATAGACATATCCACCAAATCCTTGGTACTAAAACCAAACTGGAAGAGTAATTCCAGTAACTGCCCAGACACATGGATTGCATTGAAAATCATGTGAGCAAAATCAAATCTCTCCAACAAATCTAATAGCTCCATGGCAAGTTCACAAGTCTCAACATCTACCTAGGTATGAAATCTCTTGGCATTAACCACTTAGGGAATTTGTAAACTGGGTTAATGAGGAGACTAAAGAACTCTTTTAGAAAGGCCTCAGGGTAACCTGCTGGTCACCAGCTCCTGGTAAACCAATCAAAGCAGCAGTGTCCAATGTCAAAAAGCTGTTTCAGAAAAAACTACTATAGTAGCAGAAATGGAGAAACAGCAGTGACAAGAAATACCCAAATAAGGTAGATCAAAAACTTCTCTGAAGGGCAAATACTGGCTATTCTAAGTGGATCTTAGTCCCCACCTAGTTCTGGTTTGTGAAAGGCAGATCATGAACCTGATCAACTTCTTTGAGGCAGTAACCAAAGCCGTAGACGAGGGTAAGGTGGTTTACACAGCCTATCTTGACTTCGCCAAGGCTTTTGACACCATCCCCCATTCTGGAATTATAGCTAAACTCACTAAACTAGGTATAAATCCCTACATCACAAGATGGGTTGCCAGCTTGCTCACTGACAGAACACATACTGTAAAAGTTGCAGACTCCAAATATGACTTCAAACCAGTGACAAGTGGAGTACCACAGGGTTCAGTCCAGGGACCTCTCCTATTTGGTATCTACTTCTCTGAAGTACAGGCTAACATAGAAGGCCTTTGGCTAACGAAGTTCGCAGATGACTGCAAACTAGGAGCCATAGTCCCCAAATGATGTGGACATTCTACAGAAGGGCCTCACTGAAACAGATGCCTGGGATCAGAGCCATGGCCTCAAGTTCATTGCCAAAAGGTGCATTGTCATCCCCTTTAGTAAAATCTCTGTACCCATGAGCTACCACATAGGCTGCAGTCTACTTAACGCCAAATGTGTGATAAGAGACCTTGGGACCCAGGTGGACAGTAAGTCTCTCCTTTGATAATCACATCGCCACAGTATTCAGGAAATCCTTCTGTGTGGCACACCTCATCACAAAAGGGTTCTCATCCAGGAAAAAAGAGGTCATTGTCCCCCTCTACTCGACACTCATTAGACCCATTATAGAGTACAATGCCCCTTTTGGAATGTACCTCACAAAACATCTGCAGCAGCTGAAAAAGCCACAGAAGTACCTCACAAAGAGGATTACTGGCCTCAAACAGATGCCATCCACTGACCGTCTCAAAAAACTCCAGCTTTACTCCATAACATATCACCTACTCCGAGGTGATCTCTGCCTAACATATAAAGCTATGTCAAACCCAGAGCTGTTGGACATACTACACCTAAAGAAATCCCAATCCCTCTGAGCTACACGCACTAGGGACCTAAACCTTGTCACCACAATAAACAGGACATGCTGGAGGGCTAGATTCCTGTCCCAGAGACTTCCCGTACTCTGGAACAAGGTATCCATCTATGTCAAGCAATGTTCCTCATTAGCACTCTTCAAGAAAAATCTTGAGGAGTGGATGGGAAATGGGAAATACTCCCCGGGATCACTTCTGTGGCTCTGCTCGACAGGGGCACAGGAAAATAACTTTCTTGGGTGGCTTAAGCCAGGGAACCTTGTACCTACCTATGAACCTATTTGTATAAAAAAAAAAAAAAAGGCAGAATTGGAACCAAATGTGACCAAAATCCATAATCAAAATTCACAAGCCATAGCAAGTTTGTACTAAATTATGCTTCAGATGTTTAAGATACTTCATATGAACAGTAGGCAAGAACAGAGTGAAATTCCAGTGTAATCACAAGCTGCAAGCCACTTTCATTTTATATCTGCGCAAAATTCATGGACTGACCACTCGGACACATTGCAAGACTCAAACCTTTTAAGGCTGAGAGAGTACTCCTAAGTGAAGAAGTAAAACATGTTAAAGGGTAGGACTCAGCATTTTTGTTTCTTGCGAATTTGAATTTGCTATATATGAAGGGAAAAGACAAAGAAGACGCATAGTGGAGATACTGTGGAGTACTGAATGCACAAGGAATCACAAAATATCATGGGGTAGTGGTAATTAATGTGAAGATACAGACATTAGAATACTAGATGCAAAGAATGGCAAGAATTTTACTTACTGCAAAATATTTGTCTGTAGGGTAGTGGTCTGCTCTGTGCCATGTTATTACAAGGGAAGCACATTGTTATTGAAACAGCTGGAGAGTTGAGGGTGAGGAGATTCAGAGAAGAAAAAAGTGGACATAAGTGGTGGCTAGAAAGGTTCATAAGGTGGTACTAGGCTATCGGCCATAGGGCCTATACAAGCCTAGCCATAACAATTCCCTGGCTATTTCTTCCCACACTATTTACTTCCCTGGACCCCTGTCTAGCAGGGCAACTGATGTGATCCCCGGGGTGAATTTCCTTTCTCCCATCCAGTCATCAAGGTTCCTTTTGAAGAGGGCCAAAGAGGTGCTCTGCTTGACATGTATGGGAAGTGTATTCCAGAGTCTGGGGAGTCTCTGGGTCTGGAACCTATCCCTCCAGCATATTTTGTTTATTGTGATGACAAGATTTAGATCCCTGGAGCGTGTGGCTCTGAGGGATTGGGATTTGTTTAAGTGTAGCATGTCCAACAGCTCTAGGTTTGACATGGCCTTGTATGTTAAGCAGAGATCGCCTCAGAGTAGACGATATGCGACAGAGTATAGCTGGAGTTTTTTAAGGCGGTCAGCATAGGGCATCTGCTTTAGGCCTGTGATTCTTTTAGTGAGGTATTTCTGCGGCCTTTCCAGTTGTTGCAGATGTCTTGAGAGGTACATACCAAATGGGGCGTTGTATTCTATAATGGGTCTAATGAGGGATGAGTACAGTGGGACAATGACCTCCTTTTTTTCTGGATGAAAAGCCCTTAGTGATGAGGTGTGCCAAATAGAAGGATTTCCTGACTGATGTGGTGATGTGGTTATCAAAGGTGAGACCACCTGTGTCCCTACATCTCTTAACACACTTTCGGTGTTTAGTGTACTGCCACCTATGTTATAATTCATGGGTACATGTTTTTTCCGAAAGGGGATAACTATACATTTCCTGGCATTGAGCTTGAGCCCATGGCTTTGGCACCAAGCATCTGTTTCTGTAAGGCCCTTTTGTACAGTATCCATATCATTTGGGGATTCAATAATGGCTCCCAGTTTGCAGTCATCTGCGAACTTTGTTAGCCAGAGTCCCTTAGTGTTGACCTGTACTTCAGAGAAGTAGATGCCAAACAAGAGAGGTCCCAGGACTGAACCCTGAGGTACTCCACTTGTCACTTGTCTGGAGCTGGATTTGGAGTCAGCTACTTTTACAGTGTGGGTTCTGTCAGTAAGCCAGTTGGCAACCCATCGAGTGACATAGGGATTAATGCCCAGCTTAGTAAGTTTATCTATGAATCCAGAGTGGGGGATGGTGTCAAAGGCCTTGGCGAGATCCAGATAGGCTGTGTGGACTGCCTTACCCTCGTCCACGGCTCTGGAGACTGATTCGAAGAAGTCAATAAGGTTCAGGAGAAAGATCGTCCCTTCACGAACCCAAACTGGGTGGGGACCAGTGTTTTAAGGTTGCCAATGTCTTTGTTTATAAGTTCCATGATAATACGTTCCATGGCCTTGCAGATCAGGCTTATCAGACTGATGGGGCAGTAGTTCCCAGGATCCAAGGCGGATCCCCCCTTGTGGAGTGGGATAACTGTAGCTGTGCGCCACTCAGTGGGCACAAAGCCTGAGGTGAGGGCATGATTAAACATGACACTTAGGTGAGGTGCCAATTCATTTTGTATCTCATGTAGTACACATCCCGGGATGTCATCTGGTCCCATGGATGCTGTATTCTTAGCTTTGGAGAGTGTGTTTTTTACCTGTGTGGCTGTTATTACCGGAATTTGGCAATCTTCCGGTATTGAGATGGGCCATTTAGGGGGTGAGAGGGGGTGAAGTTGGCACTGAATCGATCTGCCAGGATATTGGCAATATCCTTGGGATCAGTATATTTAATGCCATTCTGTTGTAGCTCAGAGCAGATCTGAGCATTGCCATTTAGATTCTTGACATAGTTATAGAATGCCTTGTGGTTGTCTTTGGAATCTTTGGCAATTTTATTTTCATAACTAGCTTTGGAGGATTTTATGAGGGATCTCAGCTTCTCACTGAGGCTGGTAAGGGAGTTTTTTGCATCCTGGGATTTTCCTCTTTTCTGCAACAGTTTTTTCCTTTTGTTGTAAAGTTTGTTTATGGCAGGGGACCACCAGATTGGCTTCCTTTTTTTGGAGGAGAGCATCTTGGTTCTACTTGGGATGGCACGATTCATGCATGAGTGGATGTGCTCGTACAGTGCCTTAGTGTAGGACTCAGCAAACGAACTTTCAGTTCCCGTCTGCATAGGTGTTATGAAGTTTGTAACTTCTGGCTTGAGTAGATTGGAGTTGGCCTTGGAGAAGTTTTTTATGGAGGTTTCCTTACTGGGAGGTGGGGGTGGGCTGTGGATGTTAAAGGTGATTAGCTTATGGTCTGACCTGACCAATGAGGGGGTGACCATAGGTGTGGAGCATCGATTTCCCATGTTGGTAATGACCAGGTCTAGGATATTGAAGCCCCTGGTGGGACTATGGATTAGTTGATCCAGGGCATTGGAATTTATGAATTCCAAGAACCGTTGGGCAAAGGTGTTAGTGCACGAGTAGTCTTCCCAGTTAATGGCAGGGTAGTTTAAATCACCCAGTATTAGGGTGTTTGGTTGTATCTTAATATTTTCCAGTATGTTTAGAAAGGTGTAGTGAGAATCTTGGGGCATGGTGGGGGATCTGTAGAAAGCTACAATTTGGATTGCAGTCTTACCTAGTGTTAGTTGCACCTGGAGAATTTCAGACGCATTGTGTTGTGCAGGGTGATGATTTAAGAGTGATTTAAGGAAATATTATTCCACATACACTGTGGTGGAATCCTGGAACCCTTTGTCAGAGACAGTAGTAGAGTATTCGTAAGAAAAGGATTGTGGGGTGCATGGGGTAGCTGGAAGAGAAAATGGCATGTAAGTAGAAAACAGCAGTTTATCACTTTGGGGTACATGACAGTCCGCAAATCTTCTTTGATCAAAATGTTTTAATATAAATTATAAGGATGCTGTCATTATTATTTCTGGGTGGAAGAAATGATAGAACCTGTATAGGGGTGCCTTTGTATTCTCTTGAGGTTACTGAGTGTATACATCTGACTTTGAAGGGATTCTACACTAGTTAAATGTGGAATTTTCTCTTCTGCAGGTCCCCAGCTCAGCAATATTTTTCATTTCTCGTTCCCATGCTCCACAGTGCATATATTTTCTCCTGCTGTTTGCCATGTCATATAGGGCAAGGAGGGCATGCCCAACACCTCCATCACTCAGTTGTTTTCTGCAGCTTAAAGTCATTGCTTAGAAATCTGAAACCTTCAAAGTCTTCTTGGGCCAACAGATTATAATTCAGGAGCCAAACTCGTATTGTCTCTATTGCCTGGTGAGGATCCGAACATTAGGCCTTGGCATGCATGACAGTAATTTAACTTGGCCACCCAAAGGTAGAAAAAGGAGAAAGGGAGAGATTAGAAGCCTGTCTCACTTTTCCAAATATGGCATCGATTGTGGGTGTTCAGCACAGGTATTTCCAGGAGGGTCACTTATGTGATCCCTTGCTGATGCCAGAATTTTGAGAGAAAGTGGAGAAATCTGACACTGAATATTGGTCACACCCTCTTCCAGACAAGTCTGCATCTGAACTGAGCTTGGTATCTTCAGTGTAAGCTCCCCCTTGATTAGTGAGGTAAATAAACTTCTGTTTGTCATCTACAGATAGGAGGCCTTTGTGAACTGCAGCACTAGTAACCAGATGCTTTTTGGAACTGCTGCATGGCTTCCCCTATGGTCAAATGCCCAACCTGTTCTTTTAAAGCAGTTATTTGAGTCCACAGTATGGCAGCATCTGGGACTTTGGTCAGTTCTCCTCAGGTCTTCCTCTAGGTCATCAACTTTTTAAATATCTGACACCTGCATCAGTGACGTAGAGGGATATAGTTCTGACTGCAGCCCAGGTGATCTGAGTTTGATTAGCTTTTCAGGTGCTTGATGGCACAGGCAAAGGTGGATGGACCTGGAGGAAGGGAGGGAACACATGTACCCAAGGGCACACATGCTTTGATTGGATTTCCCTGTTGGAGATCAGGGAATGTACTGTTTTGTGCATTCTGTGGGTCTGCAGAGCATCCTGTTGACATCAGCTTCTTTCGGAAGTGAAAACAGAGGTAATCCAGAAAGCTTGAGTCATGTCTTGTATCGCACCTGTGACACAGAGTATGATAGCCCTATCAAGAAACAGAATACAAAGAATTAGTCCAGATAAACTCAATTAAGCTAGCATTCCTGAACTAGAGCCCAATAATCCTCATGGCTACAAAAAAACACGAAGTCTGAAATGAAAAACAGGGATAAAGCATGGGACAACTGGCGCAAAACCAAAACCCCCTCTACTAGGCAAAAATTCCTAGAACTACGCAATAGAACCATAAAGCTTATAAAACAGGACAAAATCCAATACTACCAGTCTGCCCTTACCTCCTCCCAACATAACCCCAAACAATTCTGGTCCTCAATAAACTTCATCCTCCACCCAGGTAAAGTAAGTACACCCACTCCTAACTTTACTCCTCCGAAAATATTGCTACCTCTTTCAACAATCACTTCACACAAACCGTACTATCACTAGCTAGACAACACCCCCCCCCATAAACCCACACCATCAACTAGAACTAACAATCTCCCACCTAGCTTCTCTTTCTCTCCTGTTCCTACCTCCAAAATAAAACAACTACTAACTAAACTTAAAACCACCAGATTAGCAGCAGACAGCCTCCCAGGTGAATACATTCAACTTGCAGCTGACGCTCTAGCCTACCCTGTATCACTCTTGATTAACAGATCTCTGTCAGAAAGTTATATTCCTACACTATGAAAAGTCTCACACATAATTCCCCTACACAAAGAAGGCCCCACCACAGATCTAACCAATTACTGCCCCATAGCTATTCTCTTGCCACTCTCCAAAATACTAGAGAGATGCATTCATTTTCAAGTCTCAGATCACCTCCTTGCTAACAACCTCCTCTCCAACACACAAGACGGTTTCCGACCTAACCATAGCACCACCACCGGCTTACTCTCTTTCTCTAACACACTATCCTACAAAATAAAAATGCAGGTTATCTCTCCTCAGCTACCTTCCTAGACCTCTCTAAAGCTTTCGATGTGGTCCCACGCAAACAACTCATCTCTCTTCTCAATAACCTATCCTTCTCTCAACCAGTCATCAACTGGTTTCAGAGTTACCTATCTGACCACCAACAAGCAGTTGTTTGGCAAGACAACCTATCGCCCCAACTACCAGTCTCCATAGGAGTTCCCCAAGGGTCCATGCTGGGACCCCTACTCTTCTCTATTTTCACCAATAATCTGGCCTCAGCCACAACACATGGCACACTCATACAATACGCAGATGACTCAACCGTCATCTGCACAGCCCACTCCCTACCAGAACTGCAAAAAGTCACACAGGAAGCATTTTATTCTATTGAAACTTGGTTATCCGATGCCCGACTAATACTCAACCCAAACAAAACAAAATTACTAATCTTCCAACCCACCAAACTTACCCTAGACAGCTCTCACATTAACATCACAGCAAAAGACAACACCACCATCCATCCTACAGAACACACCAAATTACTAGGAGTAGAAATAGACAATAAACTGAACTTTGACATTCACATTTCCATGACCATTAAAAAAGTGCACAAAAAAACTAGGAGCATTATATAGAAATCAGCAACTACTTACCAAAGCAGCTAAAATTTCGGTAGCAAATTCTCATCTTATCTCTACCCTACTGTATGCCTCTCCAATATTTACTAACCTTAGACAATGTGATCTAAATAAGCTCGAAGCCTGCTACAACAAAATCCCCAAATTCGCCACAGGGGCTTCCTACCGTACTCACCACTGTCTCTCACTAGCAGAACTGGGCTGGCTTGAGCTCCCCCACCTCCTTTAATGGTACCAACTCACACTAGCCCACAAACTAATAAACCAACCACTAAAAGTCCCATCCCTCCAGAATCTACTCCAACCCTACATAACCACGAGACCACTAAGATCCAGCCACAAAAACCTCCTACAGGTCACAAGAGCCTATAACTGCTGGAGAAGCATTATTCTCATGCACTATAGCCAAACTCTGGAACTCCCTCCCATCCTCAATTACTTCTTTAACTTCTTTGACCCACTTTAAATCCTTACTAAAATCACTCTTCAAAACTTGCCAGATATGCCCTTGCAACCCCCGATCTAATACCATTCACTCCCCATACCCACTACCTCTGTCAGCCCCGTATCAACAACCTACTCTTAGCGAGCTTGGCTACTCATGTTCCCAGCTACCTACCACATAATACTAACTTCTTGTAGCAACAACTGCTAATGGCTGTTATGTAACTCAAAAACAGTTTGTATCAATTGCTCACTGATGAATCTCAACTACATTTTAACCATGTTTAGTATATGTCACCATATTTTAAAATTGTACTATGCTCCACAGCTGTTTTACATCTGTTTTCGTCTTGTCTTGCATCCTTAACTGGACTAATGTCTATATTTAAATGCTATGTTTTTTTAACTGTATAATGGAAATAATAATGTGGAGCTTTTCTCCCCGGGCCTCCACTGAAAACGGACCTGTGTCCAGTCGGACTCTCCCGGTCAACAAATGTAAATAAATAAATAAATAAATAAATCTAAGAGACTCTGTCTCTATCTCTCTCTCTCTGATGCCCTCCCTGTGGGAGGAGCAAAGACACCTTGTTGACGTTTTAAGTAGTTTATTAATTTAAGTAAGTAGATGGACAAGTGTACAGAACAAAGACAGACCAGGCTAAGGAATACTGGTTGTCTGCCAAACAGAATAAGAGAGTAGTTGTAATAGCAAAGAACAAGGCATCAGAGGCACTGTGCTAGCTTCTGGAAAGTGACTGTAGAGGGCATAAAGAAACCCTATCAACAGCGCAAAGACAGAAAAATAAAGAATATAGTCAGGCACCCGTCGAAGGAATGCCAGCAACAACCTGCTCACCAGCCCACAGGAAATCAAAGGCAGATGGAATGAGTGCTTTCAGCAGCTTCTGAATGAAGAAAACTCCACAGACACTGTACTGCCCCAAACACAGCCTACAAAGAAAGAAAAGAAAGTGCCAGCCTAATAACAGCATTAAGAAAATTAAGTCATAGAAAGCTGCAGGCTGAGCTGAGGTCACAGCAGATGTGATCAAGATGCTGAGTGATAGGGGAGCAATGGTTCCTGAGGGTACTCATAGCAGTATGGAGAGAAAGGCATAGCCTAGCTGACTGGAGAATAAGCATACTAGTGCCTGTGTACAAGAACAAAGGGGATATCCACAACAGAGGTATCAAACTCCTATCACACTGCCTGAAAATTCTGGAGAGGGTGATTTATAAAGAATATGAAGAGCAGTAAAAAGTAAGATGGGAGAACAGTTCGGATTTAGATCAGGATGTATCGCAACCGACCTGATGTTTGCATTGAGACAGATAGTTGAGAAGACTATATAACTGAGTTCAACTGGGCATTCCTAGACTTGGAGAAGGCATATGACAAAGTCCCAAGAAAGCTAATTTGTGCAGTCCTGCAGTGGTTATCACAGAAAGGTTCCCAGTGGGAGTGGGTGTGCATCAGGGTTTGGCTCTGAGACCACTGCTGTTCGTACTGATGTTGAACTATATCAGAAAACAGGTTGAAGGGGACAGATCAACAAAGTTGCTGTATGTAGACGATGTGGCATTACAGGCAGAATCTGAGCAAAAAATTCAGCAAAGGATAAGGAATGGAATGTGAAATTGAAGGCATGTGGGGTGAAACTGAGTACTGTTAAGATAGTTGTAATGGCAGCAAATGGGTGAAATCAGAAGAAGCTGAGAACCGGGAGTTAACAGCTTCATGTGTCTGGGAGGGATAGTGGAGGAGAAGGGAAGTCTGAAAATCAAAGTTAGAATCAGAGGGGTTGCAGACAGCTGACACTGAGTGTCAGAGGTAGTGTATGACAGAAAAATGCCCAAGAAGCTGAATAGTAAGGTGTGCAAAACAGTGGTGTGGCCAGTACTATTATATATAGTATAGTAGGTGACAAGCCATTATTTGTGAATAAAACGGGCCACAATCTGAAATTTTGGTTTGAGCACCCGGCAAAGAGATGGATGGAATGTGTGTGAGAGAAGACCTCGGTTAGTCATGGCTATTGAACAAGGTAGGAGAGTGGCAGTGAATTGAGAGAGATGGCAATATTTTACACAGCTCTCCAACTCCATGTAGAAAATGTCAAAAAGGGGGTTGATGGTGATGGTAATAATAATATGTATTTATACACAGATGCTTGTTGGGGCTTCCATTTCTTTTTTGTAGCCTTTTTTTTACTAACAGCATTATAAGGGTTGAAAGAATGCATGCATATCTCAACCATTTTCCTTCATTTGGAACACAATTAAAAATGATGGTAGTAATTATTAATTTATCTGTCCATAAGTCAGTCAGCAAACACTGCAGTTTATTTCAGATTAAGTGCAGTTTTGAGCAGTACCAAATATAAACCAATAAAAACTAAAAACAGTTCATGGTGTTTGAGCAACAAATAACAAATACATTACTTCAGAAGTACATATGAAACAGAATAGACTCACTCAAATCCAAGACTGAATCTTAAATCAAGTCCAGTGTAGTAACCACAAAAAGATGCCAGCTATTGTTACATTCCCATGCAAATGGAATATGTTTTAAATCCATCAATGATGAAAGGAATTCCACCAAGGAATGATCCAAAGTCCATTAAAACAGAACTTTATTATTAACACCACCAAAAAAATAAAAAAATAAAGTAAAGCATGAGAGCAAGTTTAGCGCTTTTGTCCTAACAAAACATTTGGACTTCTTCAGAACCTGCTATCTTTTAGCTCTCATCCATTTTTATACCCTATGGTTAATAAGACTTAATTAAATAATAATTTCATGTTATGTTGTTTCTTAAAGGTAAATATTAAACAATGTGAATAAACTTCATAAATTAATTAATACAAAAATAAAAATACAGCAGTACATGTGAATATGTATATAAGTGACCAAATAATATTTTACAAAGCACTTCCTCGTCACTGTGTAATAAAAACTCCTAAAAGCGCTTTAAAACAATGTGCTATAACAAAATTTATAAATAAATAACACCCCTGGTGTTACCAGGTGTTCTTCCATCCAAGAACTAACCAGGCCTGACCCTGCTTAGCTTCACCAAAAGTCAGCCCTTTCATAATTGCATGGTTACAAGTACACAGTTTGAAAATGTATTCTTAAATTAAACACTCATATTAAAAATCCGAAACTTTTGAAATAATAATCTTATGAATCTAACAAATAAAACTACTATTTTTTTAAAAGTTTCATCATTATTGGAAAAATTTAAATAAACACTTCATGAATAAATTTTTGCAAGTGTTTGAACCATATTCAGTACGGCACTTAACACTCCAAACAATTCTCATAAACCTCAGACCTCAGACACCATTCCTATTTTACTTGTCAACTTTAACCAAAATCCTAAACTTAAAACCTCTGTACTTCTCATAATTTGATGTATGGCTGTAAAGTGCATTGTTTTGATTTTTGGTTTTAATTGTGTTTTAAGTACTCGTGAATTCTCTTTTTAAAGGCTCTTTCTGTTTTCCCAATGTAGTAACTATCACATTGGGTACATATTAAAATGTAGGCTATCGCTGATATGTTACAATTTGCATCCCTAAATCTCAAAATCATATCCAGTGATGTTAAATATAACCAATTCTGTTCTAAAATATAAGGTCAGAAATTACACATCCCACACTTTCTGGTGCCTTTGTTAAGATACTCAGAATCAAATTTCGCCGGGTGCTCAAACCAGAATTTCAGATTGTGGCCTGTTTTATTCACAAATAATGGCTTGTCACCTACTATACTATATATCTCATCATAAATTCTGAACATAGCCCAATTTCTAGTAATAATGTTCCTTATATCTTTTGAGCAAGGCCCATAAGGAATGATCATAGCACTTAAATATGCATCATTTTCAACTGAAATTTCCTTACAAAGTTTTTGAATGGTTCTTGCATTCCTAGCAGGGGTTTGTATCTAGTAGCCCATCCCTCCTTAACTTCCACAATCATTTTGTTAATAAATCTGCAGGGTATCTCCTTTCTGTGAACATTTCCAACAATTGAACAACTTCTGCCTCAGAAAATTCAATATCTGAGCACATTCTAGCGTCTTTCACTAACTGTCCTTTAAAATATTATTTTTAGTATGTTTCGGATGGCAGCTGTAAAAATCTAAATAACTGTTTGAAAAAGTCATACTGCTTGGTATGTCAGCTCCACCAAAAATATTTATCAGACTATGGAGGCAGAAGCCTTGCAGGAGAAGAATCTTCATGTGTTTCTATACTATTCAACTGGCTCCTGGTGACTGCATCAAGAAACTCCCAGGTGACATTCTTGGTTTGGACATTCCAATGAATACAGGCCTTGGGAGTCTCCACAAACTGTGAATAATCCACTCTCACCTACCTAAAAAAGGATTACCTTCATTAATGTAGAACTGGATAGTCTGCATTGTTATCCATACCCATAAAGGGGACTTAGAAGATCAATTTTTTTGGCATCTTGGGCAAGTAACTCTGTGGAGGGTACATGTTGCACTGGCTTGCAACTCTGGTCTTAACAGTGACCACAATTTTCACATTTTCATTCATTAACTTTTTTTTTTTTTTTTTTTTTTTTTTTGCTGAACATCAATAAAATTTATAAAACATGTATATGTTAACAAGCCAGCTCAGTTCCTTAGCAAGTTATCAAGGCACTTTTTTGGTGCTTAAGAGTTGAGGAAGGTGCCAGATAACTTAGCCATGGACCTCTTTTTCCTTGAAAAGAAAAACTCCTAAGTTAATACCTGTTTTAAACATCTAGTTCTATGTCAGACTTTCAGCTTCTCCCGATTTAGGGAAAACTTCATCACCCAGCTCCTCTCTCACAAATAAAACAAGCTTTCTATAAATATTATGCAGAGTAGAATCCTACCAGCATTCAGACTTCAGTTAGATGAATGAATGGAATCTCATAAATTCATTCTAACTATACTAAACTAAGCTTTATCACATCTCAGTCCTCCCTGTTCCTTTTCTACTTCTCTTTTCCTATATTTTCTGTAACATATCCCTGCTTCCCTTCTCCATCTCTTGCTGTCATCTTCTGAAGTGTTAGGTCACCTTCAGTGGTTCTTCATTTATGTCATTGTTGGCTAAGCATACAGTGCTTGACATACTTGTCACTTCGTATAAACTTTTAACTAAGTATAATAACAGTTAGTCAATCCTCTCCCCAATCCTTTTTATATTTCTGAACGAAATATTTGAATATAGTTTTTGCTTCTTTGTTTTATTATTGGATAACCTTTAGTGATCTTTTCAGAAAGGTAACAGTTCCGGCACAGCATTAACATACTCGTATAATAATTTATGTGACATGGAATATCTTCTGAGCTGAACATGTTTAGCCAGCTATAATCTAAACTGAAATGTAGCTATGTCAATGCAGAAAAAGCTGTCAAGTGCTGGACATGGGTACAAGAAGCAGAAAAGTAATGAAACCTCAGGACTGCAGAGTGAAAGTACTGTTGGGAGAAACAATAGCAGCATTAGAGAAGGGTAAGAAAAAAAAGTCATAAGTTTGTATTCTGTCTGCTGTGATAGTTCTGCTCTATACAATGTATTAAAAAACACAGTAAGACAATGGAGAGGGCTTGTCTAGTACATGTTGTAGTTTGATAACAATATCCTCTGGCCAGTCAGTTTATTACCTTACTCTATGGAGGAAAGAGAGTTTACCATCTAAAACAGGACTGGCATCAACTATTAAAAGACTAATGCAGAGTGACAATTTTTGCTGGGGTTGAATGCTGAAGACTGTACCCGGTTCAGTTAATTTCTTCCTCTCTCTCTTTAAGTTTAGGTATTTTGCTGCCTTTTCTTTTGTTATTAGTACTTGCCTGTTTATGATAAAACTGTTCTTTGCCTGTTTATGTTAAAACTGTTCATGTCTATTGATTTGCTAAAGTTAAGTATTCATATATTTTGGAATGAGTGTTATCTTGTAAATGTTGGAAACCCTTTTTTATGGAGTGATTTTATCTTCTCTGCACCAACATGATTTTCTCTGAGGTCTTCTTTCCTTCCCTCATCCCAAAATACATGGTGGTAGGTGAACTGGTGATGTCTGTCATTAGATCGCCATTACAGTATTGCTTACTAATAGGAAGAATTCTGCCAAAGATACCATACATCCAGCAAGTATACCAAAGCTTGGATGCCAGCTTGGATGCCTTCCCCCAACCTATAACCTCTTCACAAGAGTGCATGATAGCACATAAGGGATCTGTGGGCATGAAGTTCCTTACAACTTTTTTGACTCTAGCCCATGAAGAATGTCTCTCATTTCAGTCTGTCAGCCATATAGCTTGTACCAGTTTCCAGTCATGGTGGACAGATAAGTATCTCCACTGAGGACTTTTCTTGTTTCACATATTTTTTGACTAAGTGTGTCCTTTTTCACAACAGCTAAGACAAGGAGATGCAGCTGCAGGGGGCACTATGTATTCTGCCTGGGTCCAGAACATAACTTTAGAGAGCTCTCTATTCATAAGATATTCAGTTCTAAGACTATTAGATGTCACCTAACATCACTGAAGATTTACCTAGAAAACCAAAGACTTGAGGAGCTTGCTCAAGAATGGATGGCCTCTGAGACATCTCTCAACTGGATGTCCCACAGCAGCCTCATAAAAAGCTAAAAATCCAAAACTTTTGGAGGTTTATGTTGTACAGTCAAAGTCGGTCATCTCTGTTGAGGCTCTTGATGAGCCCATAGACTGTTCCCTCTGTCGTGAGCACACCGGAGGTTGACAAGTGGCAACTTCCAGGCATGTCCCATCTGGTCAATCAGATGGCCATCAAGGCCGCAAAGGGAAAACTGCTGCTGGTGATTTCTGAAGGACCAGAGGTCATACCACAAATCCTTGTTAGAGAGGATATCCTGGGTACCCTTATACAGGCACTTCAGAAGACTACCCCATGTGCATTTTATCTGCTGATACTCAAAAAAAGAGGAAGCAGAAGGCCATGCTTACTTCCCCTCCTGTTACTCCTTCTCCCTCTCATCTGTAATATGAGTGGTTTAATTTTTCTCAAGGGCTTTTCAAAGGCTGTTATGTCATTAAAGCCGTCACAGTTTATTTCCACATCCTCATCTATTCTCTAGAAACTTCTTCAGAAAATGAGGACTTTTAAGACTTGAATGTGAAATCTTTTGTTAGTACTTCCCCATATCCATGCTCCTACTGGATATATGTCAGAGGATGAAGACACATTTTCTGCAGACTTTCCTTTAGAATTGTCTTTTGGTGACACTGTTTTAAAACTGATGCAGTATTCTTTAGAATTGTCTTTTGGTGACACTGTTTTAAAACTGATGCAGTATGCCCACTGGGAAGGTAAGGAAGTCTCTGTAGTACAAATGTGGTACTACAGTCTATTAAACATGGATATCCTAAAGCCTTCAGCCATTCCTCCTTTGCCAGATGATTTGCAAGATACTTGCTTGTCTGCATCTTTGATGCCTAAGCCACAGCTACCTGCTCCTGAAAAACTGATAGGTTTTATAAAGTTTGGGATTCTCTTGAAGTTTTAATCAGACAAAGTATCTAAGATCCTTCCTTCTACAAATACCTTGTTTAATGACAAGGCAGTAGGGCTGTGGATAGGCATGAGAAGAAAATATATACCTCTACAACTCTTTCTTTTTGTGCCATAAAGTATCAAACCCACATGAACAGGTATCTATCTACTGTCTGTTTATGATAACATGAACAAACATGAGCAAACTGATTTCAGATATTCCTGACTCTGATGATAAGATCCACATTATTGTCTATGCTCAGTTCTGATAGGCAAATAGCAAGAACTTAAATAACTTTTTATCTCCCCTGTACCAAACTTTCAGAGGACTTGCCGTCCAAAGCAAGACCATTCTTTCACAAAAGCTACAAATCACAGCAAAAGTTAAAATCTTCTCTAAGAAGAGACGGCAAGAGAAACCTAAGTCAGATTTCAAAGGACATAAAGGACATTTGGAGAACACTTTAAATAAATGTATGACCTCCCTTCCACCCCACTCCTTCTTTTCTTTTCTTTTCTTTGAGGAAGTCTCTCTCAGTTCACACCTCCTTGGAGAATGATAATAACAGACATCTAGGTACTCAACCTAATCCAAAATGGGTACAAACTGACTTGGACCCCCCCAGTCATATCAGGAGTTCCCCATGTTCTCCAAGCTAATAACATCTGGTTTTACTAATCTTATAAAACCTAGTCCATCAGAGGGCCATTGTATTATCCATCATCACCAAAATGGACATAGATTTTATTCCAGGTTATTCCTTGGAGACCCATTTTGGACTTATCCATCCTAAACACTTGAATTCCAAAATATCTCTCCAAATTCTACCTACTGTAATTTTTTGCACAAGTCTTTCTGGCTAACTTGAATCAAAAGGATGCTTATCTTCAAATTTGTATTCATCCAGATCACAGAAAATTCTTAAGATTTTGTACTTTCTAATTTCATTTTCATTTTTCTCCTTTGCCTTTTTATCTATCTGCAGCCACAAGGTTATTCAGAAATATTTAGCCATCGTGATAGCATTCACCAGACTCCAAGGTATCCATATCTACCCTTATTTTGATTATCTTCTAATCCAAGCTACATCAAAAGAAGAAAAACTTTCAGGATCTATACATTTTCTAATAACTTGCTTCCTTTTTTAGGTTTCACTCTAAACTTGAAAATAAATCTACCCTAAAACTGTCACAGAATCTACTTTTCCTGGGATGCCATTGAACAAGTCTGCAAGATGGCCTTCCTTCCTCAGGAAAAACTCCATTTACTGATTTAATAGTTCTAATCCTTTCTATCTTTAGAAATGGCTTCTGTGAGAGATTCTGAGAGCCTTGGGGTTCATGGCATCAACAGTACATATGATTCCATTTAACAGAGTCCTCATAAGGAAAAGTCAGTAGTATCTCAAATCAGTTTAGGCACAACATTTATACCTTCTGAACTTCCCAATTCCCCTCTTGCCTTTGTGAAGAAAGAGCTCCACTGTTGGGTCAACCAGATAACACACAATCCTGGATTTGCCTTTCTGGCTCCTGCCCCTCAGCAGAAAGTCTCCACAGATGCTTCAGACCTGGCTTGTGAAGCCTTCTATGGACATGAAAGTCCAGCTAGTATGGTCAAGGCGGGACAGGTCAGGGCAGTAAACATCAAGAAAATTAAAGGCCTAATCGTTTTCCTTCAAACCCTTCACCACTTCTGATCTCCAGAAACCCTACAAATTCTGAAAATGTCACAGTCGTGGTATATCAGCAAACAAGAGGAAACAAAAGCCTACCATCTCTGCAGGTTAGCCATGATGGCTTGCATGATAATTTTTCTCCATGCAGCTTAGATCCCATCAGAGATTAACTCAATGGCAGATTACTCCAGCAGATCCAAGGCAGACCTTCACAAATGAATATTAAACAGAGAGATCTTCCTGCAGATTGTCCATCAGTGGTGAACTTCCCAAATAGATCTTTTTGCATCTGATTGTTTTGCATCAGAGTTCTATGCAGAGAAGCATGTAAAGTAAACATCTATATCTTAGAGAGGGAAATTCTCTTTTCTTTACTATCCCCCAGTTCCAAACATCCATCTGAAAATCAAGAAGGACAACCCAAAAAATGCTGATCTCCTTTTAGCCCAGACAACACAGGTTCTCCCATCTTTTTCATCTAGCCAAGGTCATTCACCACAAGTACCCGCACGGGATGGACCTACTAACACAACAAAAGAATTCTGTCATTCATATGGACTTGCAGATTCACAATTTGATAGTTTGGAAGAAAGCTTTTGATTCTATTTAGGCATTTCTTTATTGAGGAAGTGCTACAGTTATTACAGGAGGCTAAAAGTGTGTGACAAGAAAATCTTATAATTCCCATTGGAGGGGATTTTCTATTTGATGCCAAAAGAGAGGACATGACCCTTATCAACCGGATATACCCATTATCCTCCAATTTTTGTGTACTTACTTCTGGGTCAGCATATTCTTCTATTAAAGGACATTTGTCAGCCAATTCTGCTTGTTTGCATAAGGATCTGCCTCTTTCTTTATGTTATGAGGTAAAAATGTTCTTGAAAGGCATCTTTCACATCAGGCCTGCAAGAAAATCTGTTCTTCCTCTTTGGGACCTGAATTATGTATTGGAAAACTTAACTCTCTCCCTTTGAACCTGCCTCTTCTGCTCTTTTGAAACTCTGTACATGGAGACAGTTTTGCTAGTGTCTTTAACTTCTGCTAAAGAGTCTCATCATTACAAGATTTTATATCTTCCCCACCCTTTCTGATTTTTCATAGAGACAGGGTTTCACTTACGACTGATTATTCTTTCATGCTTAAGGTGGTAATCGAGATGTCTTTAAATCTGTGCTTCCATTTACCAACATTTTTTATAACCCAGAAAATGTGGTTGGGAGCATTTTTTCATTTGCTTGATGTTTACAAACAGCTAAGATTTTATTACGACAAAACATTCATCAGAAAATATGACCATTTGTCTGTTTCCTGTGAGGGTAAAAAGATGGGTTTTCCTGTATCAAAATAAATAATCTTCAGGTGGATTTCTCTTGCTGTATCATTTTGTTACACCTTTCATGGGAAATTTCTCCAAGGCATACTGCTATAGTTGCTTCATCAGGTGCCTTTATCAAGGGTGTGGACTTAAGAACTGTACTAGAAGCAGCTACATGTTCTTCCATACACATATTTGCTAAGCACTGCAAAATAGATGCATTCTCTGGGGCCAGAACTGGTTTTACCAGATCCATTCTTCAAGCCATTCTGGACTCCAGCTGTATACATCAGCCCTCCTCATCAGTATACAAGCTTTGGGAATCTTTCTGTTAGTAAGCAATGCTACAGCAGTAATCTAATAAAGGACATAGAACAATTGTGTAAGAACTTAACGTATCAGTAGATGTCCAAGTAGATTACTGTTGCAGTATATGCACCCTCCCGCCTTCTCCTTTTTTCATGTTATATTTCTGTTTTTATGTTCTGTGTCGGAGGTGGAACTTCCTTTTTTCTACTTGTCTTTCCTAACTATTTGATCCCTATTCCTACTCTTTCTTAGCTTCAGTCTTCTTTTCCTGTGACAAGAAAGCTCTGAGGAAATTTACATCTGTACCAGTACCTACTCTTGTGGATAGGTCATAGACCAGCTGTACAGTGTGAGAGGAAGGTCATAGACCAGCTGTACACAGTGTGACAAGAAGGCACCCAAGTTTTGGTATACTGGCCAGACGAACAGTGTCCGTGGCAGGATACTATTCTACTCTTATGGTAAGTTGTTACACAAGTGCAGAATCCAAAAATTGCCCATAGATGTTTATTTTGGTGTGTGTGTGTGAGTTTGTAAATATATGCCTGTGTGTGCTTTACATGTACTGTACACATGTGAATATGTGTGTGTGCGTATGTGATACATCTCAACTTTTACCTCTAGAATTAAAGACGAAGAAAAAATAATTAGAAGTGTTTGTGTGTGTATGTGATTGTGTGCTCTGTGATGGCCTGCTGTCTCAACCAAGATTGGTTCCCTTTCTCAAACCCATTGTTTGCTGGGACAGGCCTCAGCTCCCTTGTGATCAAATAGGATCAAGTGAATAGAATAAAAGAGTGAATAAACAGCAGAGAAATGTAAAACTGATACAAGTTTTGCCTCTAGATATAGACAGACATAAGAATTTATCCATTGTAAACATTGATGTATTGTTTTATATATCTTAATAAAACCGTTCTTCCTATACTAGAGAAGTGTTATTAAATATTTAATAGCTATATGAACTACTACTATGATTAAAACATTGATTTCTGTATATCTTTTGAAGGAGTGTGAAAGGGGGCATATCAGACATCAAGTATCCCCCTCAGGCTGCACTACAGTGTCAGTAATTACATGTAAACCAAATACCATCATGGGAATCTTATATGCCTCATGCAGGGATAGAACACACAGTCTTCTAATTACTGTTCATGTATATCCCACTGAGCTACTGACAGAGACTGCAGAATTGTGTATTTGACTAAGAAGGTAGCTGTCAGTGGGTACCTGTAGGCATCTCATCTTGATTCCAACAAGAAGGAATAGGTGCAGTGCCTCCTTTCAGTTACTGCACTGGTTAAGAAAATGAATGTAGATTTCCTGTAACATTACTCCCGAGCCATAAAGGGAAATGCTCTGAAGTCTTGGAGTAAATGACTTAGTACTATTCAAATAAGAAAGGCATGTGGAAAAAAATAAGGCAAGACAAATTTGTACATTTCCAAGAACTGTTCTGACTCTACTGTGTAAAGCAAACAAAGAGAAGATGAAGAAATGTACCACACCCACTGTATGGGAGTGAAACCATTACTGACTGCAAAAATTTTATTTGGTTTATGTAATAACCTATCTCCATTCCAGGAGCTGTGTGGCAGTCTGCCATTTCTATAGAAGAGGAAAGCACTGGAATATGATCGGGTTTGTTATATACAACAGTAGAATTTCTACTGTTAACAGTTTATGTGCCTTCAGAGAGTGAATGCTGTGCAGCTGAAAATATCTGAAATAGAGAGAGAACGGAGAGCGAAAAGGAAAATGATCAGTGTGCAGCTGATGAGTTTTTGAGTCTTATCCGTTGTAAAGATTTATCCACAAACACACTGTATGGTTAACATAAGACAAAGCAAATTAGACTTTAATCTGTTTTCTTGTGTGGCTGACACAACAGAATTAAGGATCTTTGGTATCCTTACTTTTTAGGTTTCTTAGAAGAAGTATTTGCTGTGGCATGGGAGTATAAATTACTTACTAAAACAGGGCTTTCATTTTCAAATAGAAAGTTTCTTTCTTTATTTTGTTTTGTTTGTTACTGGTACATTGGATACATGTTGATGTGCTGAACTGGGAAAGTGGTTAGTGTTTTTATTTGGCTAGAGACGAGGCTTATACCCATGGAGGTTGAGTGGATAAGTGATATATTTCATTTTACATTAAACTATAATTATAGTTTATCTGAGGGAGTTGTATAGTGTCAATTAAAGATGTTAATGAATTGGGTACCTATAACTGTCCTGAAGATGTAACCTGAACACTAGGGGTATAGTCTCCCCAGTATTACAGTAATGAGGTTGGAGGTAAGATAGGGAGCTGTACAGTGGGCTGGAGAAATAAAGTCAGTGCTTCTTTAACTTTTTCTGTCTTTATAATGAGCTCGTACAGAATCCTGCACTCACTCAGAGACATTCATAGGATGCCAGGAAGGGATCAGCATTTGGCTAGAAATGAAGCAGTTAGCAACATTTCTTTTCTTACAGAGTCTTATAGTTATACCCCACAAAACATAATACAGGGAAAATATGAGTAATGCTATTTCACTAATTCACAGCACTGGATTGGAAATAAGGACCACACCTCTAAATTCCTTCTTAAGAAGTGTGAGAGACAGCTATGTATGTATCAGACTCCCTTGTACCTCATATTTTTATCATTCCAGGTGTTCTGAGAAGTATGTAAATGTCTGCTGTGTCACACAAACCACAGGAAAATGGACTTTCCCTGTAACCTCTGCCTGTCTCTATGATTTTTTTTTTCAGTTTCCTCTGTATCTGAGACAGGTCCCTATGGAGAGGCTCTATCTATCTATCTATCTATCTATCTATCTATCTATCTATCTATCTATCTAGCTAAAGATGAAAGGACCAGAGCAGAAACAAAAAGGTTAAAACATTACTTTTTTGGAATTAATTTGTGTAGTTCAGTTTGTTGGAGTTTGGTGTGTGTGTGTGTGTGTGTGTGTGTGTGTGTGTGTGTGTGTGTGTGTGTGTGTGTGTGTGTGTGTATATGTGGGGGCTATATATTTGTGTTAATCTTTTGACAATGCACAATCTTCTTACATGGTTTTTAGCTTTTTGTTTTTCTTTTGTTGTATATTCTTACATTTCTTACATTGTTGTACATTAACTTTGGACAAGCAAACTGGAAATGATGTGAAAAAGAGGCTGACTTATGCAGCTTACTGTAGTTAACAGCATTACTGATTATGAGATATTTGAACGCATTGTTCTAATCTTCATTTCCCCTAAGCATTTATTCAGAAAAGACTCTGATCTACTCATCACAGGTCTTGACATTTCTGGTACACAGCATAAACGTAGAGAAGTGCTTGGCCTACCTTTCCAAGCTGAACTTCTATCTCTGGAGGAGTATGTCTGTCTGTCTACTCAGACTGCTGTCCCATACAATATTGTGTGACACTTGCTTAGTTTTGTAGCATCAAGAAATTAAGCCTAGAAACCTGAGAACCCACCAGTTAAACCTCTACGCAGCATGAGGCCAAATAAAATAAAACCTTCTCCTAACTATTCAGTTATCTAAAGAAGCCATACTGTTTAGGAGTGGGTGAATCCCTCCAATCTGTTCAGATGGAAATCCTTCTTCACAGCAGTGAGTGAGCATAACCAGTGATGTGTTATAGGTGGTAAGGGCAGCTCCCTGTTGTAATTCCAAAACTTACAGGTGCGAACTACAGAATTACAAAAAAAAAGTCTTAAAGGAAAACTCCACCTTAGAACTCA